>NC_046984.1:2580467-2612967 GCF_009769545.1 Cyclopterus lumpus | reverse complement strand
CTTTCTGCATAATAATGAGCTGTATGCCTGGATGATGCACAGATAGTTTGTATTTTTGGAACAATGTTTTTTATTTTTGTTGGGAATAACGGGATGTCAATCAAAGTTTTTTGGACTGTTGGGGTTTTAGAATCATGGGCCTTATATATATATATATATCAAGCCATTATCAAGCCAAATATCAAGCCATTACCAAACGGATGAACTCACCATGCTGGATATCTTTCATGTCAAGATGAAGGGAGGACATGAGAATTCCCACCGCCTGAGAGCGTTTATTGTTCAGGAGCTTCACGACCTAAAAACACAGATATGAAGATCAGATGTGTTGTAGCTTTGCCATGGCTGTGCATTTCATATTTCTATATTTTCACTGATATGGTACCAACGATTGTGCTGTGACTTTAAAACTAATAAGTATGGCAGTAAATAATGGTCATGATCCATGACAGCATGGTACAATGAAGTTACATTCCACATTATAGGATAAAACAAAACATGTCTAAGCTTCTGCAAGAGGAAATGTCTGGTGTTTTTAAATGTATAATATATGAAAATACTGCACAGTAAAATGTCTTTGTATTGTCATACATGTTATGGGCATTCTTAATTCAAATGTATACACACGTATGTATATATGTATGCATGGCTTTTATATATGATAGATGTCATCATATATCATAAAACTTTTTATTGACAGAATATAATTTAAGGGTTAAGACTCAATAATTCTCATTTTAATAAGCCATTTAATAACATTCATTGACAACCAAGTCGCCAGAACAAATGTTGGAATTTTATGTTTCTGCAAGCCACGGATATCTTCAATGTTGACATTTCTGAAACATAAATATTCTGTTTCATGTCAGTCTCGTGGCACAACGCCACTTGGTTGACTTTGGTGAGGTTTAGCCAACAGAAATACTTGGTCACGGTGAGAAACAATGTAGTTTATGTTAAAATAATGACGGAAAAACGTGACGGAAAAACGCGACGTAACAATGTGACATAACAACCGCAAATAAACACCGCTTAGCGGACTTTCTTACGTAATATTACATAACAAACATAAAGTCATTGTATACTTTTGGTTTCACACATGAACAGCGGTATTCTGGGCTGAAGTCCATCCATCAACCCTCAAACCCACAGTTAGTGGACTTTCTCACTTATTACTGGTAATTATACATAATAACGGGCAAGCCCGAGTCATCATTCTTTACTTATTTAGTGTTTCATGGAGTGTTTGTGGAGGAAGTGGTCATTGTGACTGCCATGTCCACTTCCACTTCTCTTTCTTCTTCACTAGTCTACTCCTCCCCTCCCACTGAACTGTCTTCAATTAGATTTTGAGAAATATTTCCCCACAGCATTCTCTACTTGATAATTTAAAGATAGTTACTTGATACACTGTTTCTCTTTGTTAATGGTGCTGTGGTCGTTGAGTGGGTGTACACAGTGTTGCAACAAGTGTTGCAGCAGAAGCCGCTTGCTCTGACCGAATGAAAAATTCATTGTCTGTTGTTTGCAGGAACGTACAAAGAGGAAAAAAAGATATTGGCGACTGAGTATTGATATAATAAGCCACACACAGCTGTTGAGTTTTAAGGAGGTCATTCAAATGCCTTGTTGTTGTTGACCTTACAGGTGCGACAATACTACTTGTACATATACAGCATGTAACACACACTCAGACACACAGACCTGTTTGGCCTTGGACTTGGTGATGGTGTCGGAGAGCGGCTGCTTCTTCTCCTTCACAGCTGTTTTGGAGAACAACTCTACAAACTCCTCAAAGTCCATGTCGGGCTCCTCGATTGCCTCCCACACCAATGAAGAAGAAACCTCCCTGAGAAACACAAAAGAGCCCTTACAGATCGATGGTAGGTTGTTCAGCAGTATGAGTAGGTATGATTATACAATTCTTCTTTCAAAATAATAAGGAACCTTTAGAAAACAGCTCTAGCAAGAAAATAAATGATTGTTCTGATATTCAAAATGGATGTGTTCCTGGGACTGTGATGTTTGCACACGTTGTCCAACATTTCTACGATGTGAGGTGCAAGAAACATGCTAATTAAAACCTTTTGCCAATACAATTAGCGGATGAATGTATTCAATCATCACTTCAGCATCACATAGCTTTGAGGAAATATAAGATATCAGAGTTGAGGCTGCTGAACAAACTACGCTTAGAGTACATCTGTCTTAGAATATACAGATACAAGTGCACATGCTGATGTGTATAAACGTCACTGCTGGACATTCACTTTCCAGTAGTACAAGAACAGTAAACGAGCCTCCGTCCAGAAGAGTGTTTACGCATGTGGATTAGTCCATTGCTGAAAATAGTCACCAAGAAATGCACTATTTAGTGCCGATTGAGTAACTCTTGTTACAACTAAAGTGTCTCTCTTTTAGGGACTTCCTGAAATAAATAAAAAAGTAAAATCATATATACTGTATGTGTGAGATGTTTTTAAAGATCTAAGTACTTCAGTAGGAACCAATGGACGGAGAGCCACAGCCACAGCAGATTTAAACATGCTTTTGCAGATTGTTAATACTATAATATAGAATAAGAAAAGCCTTATCCTGTAGGTCATTTAACACACTAAAATGATATCAGATGGTGTCTCTGAACCCTGACTGCTTTCTGCATCGCATGTTTTCACGCTTTTCTCGATCGTGTTCGGGCTCAAAACGCCAGTGAAGTGAACCCAACCGCAGCATCATCTTGAGGCTATTTGGGCTACATCTTCCTTACTTTTTGGTGTTCAGCTGGATCCTGGTCCAGTAAAGGGGCTTCATGGGTCTGGGGGGTTCCACCACAGCCTTCCTGGCTGGCTTCTCCTGGGTCAGACCCAGAGCGTACAGCCCAAACGGCAGAGGAGGCGGCAGGGATCCCAGAGCTCCTGGAAGAGCTGGGGGAGCACCGAAGGCTCCTGGTGGAGGAGGGGGTGGAGGAGGACCGCAGCCTGGAGGTGGGGGTGGAGGAGGAGGTGGGGCTCCTGTTCCTGGTAATGGAGGAGGAGGTGGAGCAATGCCACCAGGGAGAGGAGGAGGTGGGGGTGGAGGTGGAGGACCTGCTGAACCGAAAGGTAATGGAGGTGGAGGTGGAGGACCTGCTGAACCGAAAGGTAATGGAGGTGGAGGTGGAGGACCTGCTGAACCGAAAGGTAATGGAGGTGGAGGTGGAGGACCTGCTGAACCGAAAGGCAATGGAGGTGGAGGTGGAGGAGTGGGCATTGCGCCTCCTGGTAGTGGCGGAGGAGGAGGTAGTGGGGGAGGAGGTGCCACAATCTGTCCGTGTAAAGGATGAGGAGGTCCTGCTCCTCCTGGCAGGGGAGGTGGAGGTGGAGGCTGCAGCTGACATGAACACATGGAGCCATCCTGCCTCGGCGGAGGCTGCAGGGAGTCGTTGGCTCCGCCCGGCTCACCGCAAGGCACTTTGAACTTAAAGCCGCCGTCCATGGGCGAGGTCTGCACCGACTTGGCCTCCAGGCCGCCCGGAGCGGGAGCTGCCTCCGTCTGCAGGTGAGCGTCACACACCACCCTCAGCAGGCCCTCCTCTCCCCCACACTCCCTGTCCGTGGTGGAGGGGGTGGGTTTCATACTGTCTTTGTCCAGCGGAAGGGGCTGTTGCTCCAGCTCAGCGATCTTAGTCCTGAGATCCTCTATGGTTTGTTCCAGCTGCAGGATGACGTTGATGTGTTTTTCCTTCAGTTTGGTTGAAGGAAGGACACGTTCCTCCTGCAAATAAGAGAGAAGTAAGAGCTATAACAGAGATCTCTTTTTTAGTCAAATCTGTTCATTGGCAAATGAACAATGACTTATTTATAAATCAGTCCTGAAGTTGTTGACTTCAAAACTTTTCAAAGCGCTTTACAGCACCGTTGGGACTGCCGCTATCTGTTGCACCCGCGTTAATAATTCAGTTCTGTCTCGTTTTGTGAATTTTTACAACAAAACAAATACCGTAACCTAGCATCAGACTAGTTTTTCATCAGATGGATTAAGGAGGCGTATGCAAAAAATACTTTGCTCTTTAAATATGGTGACTGATAATGAGACTCTATCTCGATTTGTTTACCTTAACGGACAAAGAGCTGTGAGACCGTTCCTGCTTCAGTGTAACGGAAAGTACTTTATACATTCCAAAGAAAAAAATAGAGCAGGAAATCTGTGCAAGCAACAATAGATCTGAGTGCAAGAATACAGTTTGAACAGCTGTCCAAGCACAAGCAGGGGATACCTGGTGGTGAAATCAATGAGTACACTACCTATATGAATTATGTAATTGAAAGACCACACTCTTGAATAAAGATAGGAAAAAGCTCTATCACCTTTAAGTAAAGGTAATTTAAAGTTTAACAAATTCCCCCCTGGGGATGAATAAAGTATCTATTTATCAAAAGTATCTATCTATCTATCTATCTATCTATCTATCTATCTATCTATCTATCTATCTATCTATCTATCTATCTATCTATCTACCTATCTATCTATATATCTATGTAAACTAGAGAAAAGTGAAGTGACTGACCACTTGACTCTCCTTCTGTTGCTGCGTCAAATCCAAGATGTCTGCATGGTGTTCTGAACAAACAGAGAAATCAGCAGGCCAGCACAATATAGTACAACCGAAACTCTGTACACAGGGTTCATATATATATATATATATATATATATATATATATATATATATATATATATATATGTGTGTTATGTAACTTATGTAGTAAACTAATTCAACAACCTTTTCATAGGCCGAACCAAGTAGTGTGTTTCCTAAACCTCACAGGTAGATGTGTTGCTGAAGTAAACCTAAAAACTAAGTCAACATATATTTACTGTATGTTTGTAACAAGTGGAAACTGTAGTTTTTGAAGTTGTTGAAATCTGGGTTCTAGAGTACAGTTTTAAGTGAGTTTTAAAACAGTGAGACAACTGTTACACAATAACAATAACACACTAGAATATGTGATATATAATGCGATAGTGATACTGCGGTGTTGATCTGAATTGTTTGAGAGTATTTACATTGGTATTCATGTACATTTGTAACCCCAAAAGAAGTGCACATCTAGTTGAGAATGTGCTACAAAAACACATTTGGTTGCACCCATGTCACACATTTGCAGAACTAACATCTTGAATAGATTTAGGAATTTGATGACGTGGATGTGTTGAAGGAAATTGCATATTTACACTATCAATCCCTAAATCACAGTACATACAGTTTGTTACTTACATAACCTGTGTGTGTTCATTTTAATCATAGAAAAAATGAAGCAGAGATGATCTGAAGGTAAACAAAGACAGAGAGGATCATCGTGACCTGGGCATACCAGGTTGTATGAGAAACTAAAGATATTCTCTTTATAATATGGTGCCATCATAATAAAAACAAGCTTGAAAAGGTGAGGTACAGGTTGGCAAGAGTTTCAGCTAAACAAAATATTATTTGTCTAATAGCCACTCCTCATGAGTAAAACTGAATTTCTTATGAGATAATGAAACAGAGAGGAACATATTCACTCTGATACAGCCGCACAACATACAGAAATGATTACTCACCTTGATTGTCTTCTGAAAGGCCAAAGCACAAAGTTGGAATGAACCCATTCAGAAGAAGACAGGAACATAATAAAAGGGAAAAAAATCAAACACAAAAGTCAAGATTCTTGCATAAAACTGAATGGAGATCAAATCATAACAGCAGCGAGGACTTAACCCATTAGGCTTCAGGCTCGTACTTTACTATACAGTAAGCTATGTTGCCTTATGTGTGATACTATTTATTATTAGCACTTCCATTTGTTAAATATGACACCACCCTCCCATTGCAGTCACATCCCAGGTCAGTGTAAACACTGCACATCCATAACGGGCATTAATACATGAAAAGGGGGTTCAACACAAAAAGCTCAGCGTATTGACAATTATTTAATGAAAATATGAGCTGCAATTGAGAACCTTTTGCTGTATTATCATCTCAAGTCATCTCATGTCAAGTAGCCAGCTGGGGATATAGGGACCATGTGAAGGCTTCAGTGTTGATCTTACCTGCCTCTGTGGATTTAATGACAGTCCTGCTGTCTCCACCTGGCTTGACTGGAAGCCAGGGGCCCTTAAGTGGCCCCGGTAGTTTCCCTTCAAGGGGATCCAGGGAGTGAGGTGGCTGGTTAACTGCTGCCCACGTATACAGCTGGTCATGCTGAGGAAACAAACAAAACAGTGTTTTGCTCTATTGTCCATGTCAGAGGGTTTAATACAGTGTACGGCAGCGTATAATCTGAAGAAATTATGTACAGTCTTTTCATCCCCCATCTGATGTTCTCATGTCACACAACAGTAATATGAATGTCATTCATGGTTCTTAAAGAAATAGTTCACCCAAAAACATGGCAATTGTATTCACCTCACTAGGCTCTGGTCCCAGAAATAGGCTCCTTTAAATTGAGAAGTTAGAATAACTTGTAAAAGGTTTCATATTGGTCCGATACAAAACTGAATGTTATGCTCTATAACTGATTGTTTTAATATATCTTTTGTAAAGAATTATTCTGAATTACAGAAAGAAAATGTTTAATTATTAAAAGGTTTGTAATGTACATGGCTGCCTGGGAAATTGTTGAATTTCTAAGACTAAAAGATAACTTAGTTTTTATTAGACTAAATGTAATCTTAAAGGTCAGATATACCAACGTGACCGCCTGAATCTAACAGCACTTCAAGTGCACACTGATGCGTTTAGCCACTAGTTTTGCCAGAGTTAAAAGAGTGATGTGAAAAGCAACTATAATATTTAGACGTTGGGCATTCCCTGGATAATGTTTAGTCCCCCTGTTGTGCTCATTGGCTCCATTGCTTTTTCACCCTTAACTTAACTTAACTTCAAAGTTGGGTAAAGGTGTATGAGGTGTGAATACGTACGTTGAACTTGGCTGATGCTGTTGAGTTGATGTGGGCGGGGCTGCCTCCCAGCTGCTCTCTGAAGCAGTCAGTGAAGGGCAACAGGAGGCCCATGGCCAAGATCCTGGAGCAGAGCCTCTCAGCCTCCTCTGGCTCCTCCTGCTGCTGCTGCTGCTGCTGCTGCTGCTGCAGGAACAGCCTCTCCAGAAGAGTTCGACCTGGACAGCCCATGATGAAAACAAGGCTGATGTCACTAATTATGTTGCATTCTATGAAGCAATTTGCTGGAATCCTAGATGAGAGAACTCCGTATAGTCAGACGGGCACTGGAGTATATTGTTGCTGTCGGCCTTTGGAATGATGGCACGATAAGTCTGATATCAGAGGCTACTTTGTGTTAGTTTTTTGTGTGTTAGTTTGAGCTGGACTTCGGATGGAACTATTCTGAATGCAAGCATGTATCCATTCATCCCGCAAGCCCCCGTCTTGCACATGCTCTGATTTTACACATGGACAAAAAATGGGCACAAATCTAAGATGGTCAAATCAAGTTTCTTGTATCCCCTCGTCAAGTTATGGAAACCCGGCTTCTCCTACACATGGCATTCAAACTCCCATGAATGCCGTGTGTACCATTGCACTCCTTTTCACAGTCAAACTCACCATGAACAGTTAAGAGACGGTAAAAGTTATTGCAGCAGATCGAAAATAGTAATTTTAACAGGAGTTCTTAATTTGGCTATGTTATGCTAAGAGCGGCTCATGTAGCTCCAAGACAAGCGGCTTCCTATGGTTCTGAAAAGTGAAGCCATTCTCATGGTCATCAGGGGGCGACTCAAAAAGCACTCTGGTTGTATAGAAGTCTATATAAATGACTCTACTTATCTCTTGATTTATTCCCTCAGTAAACATTGTTTATGGTCTCAATCTCTAGTTTCAAGTATTCTTCAATACAGCGTGATGTTCATTTAGTAAATTATGGTCATTTAGAGTCAAATAGACCATTAAGCGGAGTATTCTTTTGGGGCGGGGCTACAAGGTGATTGATGAGTCGCCACCGCTACCAGAGCACTAGTTGCAAAAAGTCAAGATGGCGACGACCATAAACCAAAATGGCGACGGCCAAAACACCGGAGTGAAGATGTGGGCTAGTGAGATCTCTTGAGGACATTCAGCAGAATTCACACCGCTCCATGTGGAGGAACCAGCGAAGCGCAGCCTGCAGCGAAGGTTGGGGAGTGGCGGCCGCTTCAATATACGGCAGCCAAACTAAAAGTTGGGCAGAGTTTAACTTTTGCCTCCAAACTTACGACCAGAGAACCCCCACAGCCAATCAGTGAACAGAGTCCTGGTATGACATGTTGACCAATGTGACAAAGAATTCCATCCCACCCAAAACACATGAACATGCCTATTTTTGAAATAAGGCTTTATTGATCAAATCAGTTTACAACTGAAAGCTGATTGTAAACGTAGAATGTGGCAGCAGTATGGGAGAGCGATAGTGAAAACTGACCCACTGCATGTAAAGCTTTAGATTATCTGGACCATGGAATCAGAATTCCTACCTGATTATTCACAGTAAGATGGTTCCTTACATTAAAACTAGACTATAGACTATAACTGTCTGTGGCTGATGCTATAGATTGCTTTAGAAGGCTTTAGATTACCAGTGTCCTACTCTGTTTGCTGACCTCTAGCTGAAGAGCTCTGCACACTTGTGTCTCCTGCTTCCTTCTTGACCCCAAACAACACAATGAAACTGAGAGCGCTCCACACTCACCTGTGAAGACGTCCTGAAAGCCGCAGGTAGAAACCTGCCCGCAGGACGATCTTCCGGTAGCACAGAGGGGTTGGCTGCCTCCTCCTCTGTAGCCCACCAGATATTCCCTCGAACCTCCTCCATCCTCCTCTCTGCTCCTCAGCCTCCTCTCGAGCTCCTCCGTCCAGTCGGCCGAGCGACTCAGGGTCCCGGCGAGGCTTCGAGAGCGCTGCCTGCGGACCTGATGGCCCTCGAGCATCGCCCTGTCAACGTTAACATTTCAGCTTTACCTCCAAACAGATCACTCATAAAATCAAATAACGATGGGGAACATTACAACGATCAGCTCCAATTAACCAGTGTTTGCCGTTCAGACACAGGTCACGCTTGCGCTAATCAATGTTCCTTACAATTCAGACTTGACCGGATATTTGTCACTATCGTTCACCAATTACTACATAATTATGGACTGTGCATTCTTGATATAATTTTAAGATCTTACACTAGAAAGTTGAATCTTGTAAATACCGCCAATTATCAATTGTCCAGTCATAGTTTAGCAGTTGTCATAACAGAATCATAACAGTTTCTATGCATGTTGCTCTTTCTTTCTTTCTTTGACCCTGACAAAGGCCACAGGCCGAAACACGTTGGTCTCCCTTTAAAGTTGTTCTATGGGCTCCATTAGGAGGGATACTCTAAAGACTTGGCTGGGTGTGTTTATTATTTTTTTATTATACACTTAATATATATTTTGTTAAATGTGCCAGTTTTTTCTCAAGTAAAAGTGAAACACTTTTGTAAAATATTAACAACCAAGACAAAATCAAACTTCTGTTTTGTTTTTATTCATTATGTATTTCTCTACCAGAAAGAGCAGAACATTGGGACTCCAATATTTCAGCCCAGTATCATGGCAGGTCATGAGATAGAAATACCATAGACTAACTGTACGTAGTTACTTTAAGCCCAACCATAATGTTTTTCCAAAACCTAACTAAGTGCTTTTGTTGCCCAAACCAAACTTTCATTTTTAACGTAATGTTGTCCCAGAAAAAATAATAGTTCCAAGGGACATGAAAAATATGGACGACTATCGGCCATGTAAACAAAACCAATGGATTGCATTTTGTGAGACTTTGTTGGTTCTTTCCAGGACTTCTTTCTTTTGACCTGGGAGCTCTCAGCTTTATCCTTTTTGCGTCATTACACAGCACTGAGCTCAACATAACAATGTTGTTGTATTGGTAAGGCCATCTCTGAATGGTCCGAAACTGATGCTAAAAGAGTAATTAGAGGGTCATAGTTTGCACTATAATCATAGCTTTGACAGTATTTCAATCAGTTATGATAACATTGTAATCACTTATATCTCTCTGAGATATGGGAGTGACAATACTACTGCAAGATAAAGAAGCAGTCAGTCAGAGAGGTTGTTAACAAGCCAATAGTTTGTTGGAGGTAAAACCCAAACCATATCTAAAATGTTGCTACGAAACTGCCGTCTGACTTTTCTTTTTTAGCAACAGCACATTTACAAACCTCAGCAATTACCTTGGTGAGGCTGTACCAATAAAGATGATGCCCAAAACTACTCAAATACGACCAAAATTGTAGTAAACTGAAATGATACTTCTTATCTAACAAAGGGAATCCACTTCATCTGCAACCCTGAATAACATCACTTGATAGTTAAAAAAAACAAATCCAAGTTTATGTTGAATAGATTACTCTATCAAATCATGTCCAAGGTAAAACTAAATCTAAAATAATAACAATGTAGTTATTATAATGGATGTTGCAACACCACAGGTACCTGTGGAGGTGATGGTGGGCTCTGCGCGGGGACAAGGGGCTGTGGGAGGGGGACAGGGCTGGGGAGCTGAGCTGTCTCGTGGTGGTCTTGATGTAGGAAGGGAAGATGGGAGGGTAGGGTTTCACCATAGGAATAGAGGAGGTGGAGGAGGTGGAGGAGTGGGTGGACCTGAGGAGTCGTTTGGCCAGTGTGGGGCTCTCCTGGGGAGGCAGCGGGGTGAAGCACACGCTGCTCCTCCTACACTGCTTGGAGGGGGAGGCCCTGGTGCCGGCAGCAGCAGCAGCAGAGCCGTTGGATTCAGATCCAGCGCTCAAGCAGTCCTCAAGGGACTCGGCACTGGTACCCGAGCCCAACTGACCCTCACCTTCTTCGAACACGTTCCCTGAGCTCAGTTCAGGACTTTTGTGGTGGCTGTCTGCGGGTGGGGAACTGCGATCTACATCCACCCTGGGCTCCCTTTCCTCTCCTTCACTTCCTGCATCCTCTGTGCCCACTGTGGGTTTCCCAGCACTGTCAAATGTGCCATCGGGGAAGCTGTTACCACCGGTTGTCATGGTGACCGGGCTGACTGTTGCCCCCCCGGCGGTAGCCATGGTGATGGCTGTGTGAGGGGGCTGCTGCACCCAGGCATGCTGGTCCTTTGTGCCTGTGGCCACACAAAGAGAGGCTTCTCTCTCTCTCTGCCCATTTAGCTCCGGATGCTCCACCCCATCCGTCTCCTCCCTCCTCTCGTGCACCTCCGTGTGGAAGGGGAGGTGTGGGGTGGGTTGCTGGTCCGTGTGCTTGACAGAGCCAGTCGGAGGTCCCGTCTCTAGGAATGACAGGGCATCAGAGCCAAGTTCCAATTCTGGAGTAAGGTCAAGCTCCTCAGGAGGAGTTAAATTAACTTCCCCATTACTCTGCTTCCTCCTCCCCTCTCCTCCCCAGCTCAGATCCTTTTCACCCCCTGCCTGCACTTCCACAATTGCAGTAACTCCCCCATGCTGCTGTTGGTGCTGGAGCCTTATAGCGAGCTGGATGTCCGCTAGCAAATCCTCGTTGTCAGCTGCTGAGTGGAAGCTGTACATATCCGTGTCGGACCCGGAGCTCCCCGCCTTCTGCCCTCCATCCTCTGTGGGAGACGTGGCTGCTGTCGAGGCTTCCCGCTGCATCTCCTGCTTACGCTCCTGTGCCTCTTCATCCTTTTTCCCCGGCTCTGGTTTCTTTTTCCTCTCAGCCTCAGTGTCTGACGGTCCGAGCTCATCTGCAGACATTTCAGGTGTTTTTGTGTCCAGTTCGTCATGTTGAGAGACTAACACGTCCTCCTTTGAGCCTGTTACTGATGAACACGGGTCACCTTTCGCTTTCAGGTTGCTCTTTCGCTTCCGGATGGAAAAAACGGAGGACTTGGTCTCAGATTTGTTTTTCTTCTTTCCTGGTCCTGTGCCATGCAGCCCCCCTCCACCTCCTCCATGCTTACCGTGGAGTTTCTTTCCTCCCTTCTTTGTGATGTCCCCTCCTCCCTCTCTCCATCCTTCATCTAGTGAAGGGTAGCTTCCATTACCCGATGCTGCTGCAGCTTTCTTTTGCTTAGCCTCCTGGTTGCCCATGTTGATGGAGAGCGTCTGGCGGCTTCCTGCTTCTCCTCTCAGGTCATGCCTGGGAGATCTCTTCCTGTCTGGGGGAGGTTTTAGATGCCTGTGCCTGGTGAACGTGGAACAGTCTCGGCCTAATCTGTGGATGCACGTCTGGTGTTTTTTCCTTTTTTTCTTTTTAAAGCTGTTGTGCGACGATCTTCCTCATTTTCTGGTGACCAAGGCTGGCGTGGTAGTGATGTTGACGCTGATGCAGACATGCAGTTCCCCTTCCCTCCTCCCCTCTCTTTCTCTCTCGCTCTCTCTCTCTGTCTTACCCCTCCTCCTCCTCTCCATCTGCTGAAAGGAGTGACGCAGGCACGGCATGCTCAGTGGAGCTCTGACAGGGAGGCAGACTGAGAGAGATGAAGAGCAACTTAGCTAGCACAAAGCTAGGACAGCTGGAAAAGAAGAATGAAAAGACCTGAGAAGAATAAAGATGCTGACCACTGTGCCTGTGCTGTCGGGGGAGAGTGGTTCTTATGGTCTGTCACTGCAGTTAATCACATGGCTGCTCACTACATTTCCCATGATTCCCTGACTCCTGCCTCCATCACCCATAGTGCTCAGTGTGGGCTAGATTCCAGTAGAGGGACCTCTTATGCAGCTGTACCTCAACGCATGATACTGGTTCTCGTGTCAAAAACGGCCATTTTTTAGATCAACAGTTAACACACAACTAATTATTCTTATTATTAGCTCAAATGAAGTTGAGACATATGTTTAATTCAGTCTCGGCAACTGAAAAGGTGGAGTCAAAGCACACGTGGCTTAAACTTGCATTCTCTCTCCTGTCCACCAGGGGGCGACTCCTCTGGTTGTATAGAAGTCTATATAAATGACTCTACTTCTCTCTTGATTTATTCCCTCTGTAAACATTGTAAACATGAGTTTATGGTCTCAATCTCTCTTTTCAAGTCTACTTCAATACAACATGATGTTCATTTAGTAAATGATGATACAAAGAGTCAAATAAACCGTAAAGCATGTATGCTTTAGGGCGGGGCTACCTTAGACGGGTTTCCTCCATGGTAAAATGAGCGTTCGGTTGTACTACTAAAAAAGACACTCTACGTAAGGGGGGTCGGTGGCTTTTTTCCCCCCCGAGTACAAATTTTTGTTTGCCTAAATTAGCATCCTAATTAATAATAATAACAATTAAGGTGAAGAACAGATGGACCTTGCTAATCAAGCTTGCTAGCTAGTACTTCCTTGCTCTTCCACTTTTTATATACGGTCTGTGATTAAATAAATAAAAATTGTAATTAAACAATAGTTTCATTGTTCATCAATTTTTCATTCTATTTTTTATTGAAAAACAGAAGATCAATTCTTAGGATCAATTTAGTTGCAAAAAACAAAATCTTACCACAAGGGTCCCTTCAGTATCTAGAGCTGTCAATCACATCACATGGTCTTCCTGAACATATGAGTTTTCATGGAAATGTAGTTCAATCAGGAAAGACCAGTCAGATAAAGAAAAGATCATTGTTTATTCTTAACAGATGATGATGAAGTCATTGGCATTGGACTCTACAGGGAGATTTGTAATTGAGGGCCGACTGCCCCGATCAGCAACAAGATGAATCCCCTGTGGACTCCAGGCCTGGTGGTGGTGCTGAGGCTGAAAGAATGATGAGTTGATGAAGCAGATAGAGCTAACGAAGACTGGGCGGAGATGGGGAGGTGGAGGGGGGCGTAATAGCAACATGAATGAACTGAAGGTAGAGAGACAGTCATATTTAAATGAGACAGCAGCAAGATGATGACATGCTAACAATGTCATTGTTTCATTTTGCTTATTGGATAGAGGAGACCAGCTGATCTGAACAGCTGATGTCATGATTGACAGCAAGTAAATAATGAGTGAGAAAGCGTGAGAAGTGATTGGCAGATGTATGAGAAATAAATTATGGGCTTAGGCATGCAGGAGTATATGGTCTTCTCACTGAACTTACGCTAGAGCTTCATATGTTCAACTTTTATTTTTTTAATTCATTTATTCTTAGCATTTTATTATCCATGTCAGCTCTGGTTGATGTTATAGTGCGTACAGTACTATATTCGAAGGTACCCTCACTCCATGGGGCGCCGTCCATTTACCTTTTCTTGTGCTTTTTAATTACCTCCTCAAGACAGATCCTTTTAGCTGAGACACAAGAGAACAGAGTTGTGAGAGTTGTTTGTCTTCATTGCTTAATTTGCTTCTGTGCTGGTAATATTTGGCAAGATTAACGTCACAAAATCAGTGTTCAGTTCACACAGAAAAAGCTTATGTTCTGTAGCTCTGAATATGCTCTTACTTGTTCCCGTTTGTCACTTTTTGACATCCACACTCACTGACATTACTGTACACTCGGTTTTATTGGCAGTATGTCAAGTTTAGTTATGAACAGTTGAACAAATTGACCAAAGTTTTACGTTAAGGCAGATGCTATTGGCGCCAGGTTTCAGAAGCAACAATGCTATTTGCGCCCAGGGCGGAGTAGCTGGGGATGTGGCTCCCTCAACCCGGGTGTGTAAAACATGGCAGAGACAAGCACACGGGTGTCACAAGCCAACAATACAAATGTTACTCACAATTTATATTTTAGGCATGTATATTTTCCCGAAACAGAACCAAGGAGTTTTGTCTCTTTTCTCTTGGATAAAAGTCCTACATTTGACCTAATCATCCACCACCAACTCCTGAAACTCCTTTACTGTGTTTACTGCTATAACTATAACTAGTACTACTACTAGTACATCTTTCTGCAAGAAAGGGCTTTCTAGCAAAGCTAACTATTGCTTTAAATGTGCACATGAACATAGCTTCTCACCCCTGTGCAAATAGACTCTCTGATACATTATCCCAAATATAGCACTGCATATGAACACATTCTAATGAATACGATTTTTCCAGAACCTAGTTTATCAGCAAGAAAAAAGTGGATCCGGAGGAAGATAGCACCCCTGGAAATCCAGTTGGCCTGTGGAATCCATCACGTGTGGGAGTGGACCCGATCAACCGGTTCTTCAGACCTCAACACATACATACACTCATGCATTTTTAATCTGGACTCATTTTGGAGCAACTTTAGCCAACAACACCGAATCCACTCATTTCACTGCCGGCAGATCCTTAACCAAAGAAATCTCCACCAAGTTGCACAAACAGGATTCATCACTGATATTAGTAGACATCATTGATGGCCTGACGAGATCAATATGGTTGTAGAATCATAGTATTGTATATCACTGTGAAGTATTTATTGCTCTTTGCCTCTAAACTATAACATTTAACTGCAGTTGTGTCAAGTGTTGCTGTGGAGAAAAGAGTAATAAAGATGTTTGAGTTATTGTAATCTAATTTATATATATATATATATATATATATATATATATATATATATATGAATTTATATATATATATATATGAATTTATATAGCGCTTTTCAAAACACACAAAAACGCTTTCCATAAGGCATAGACATACAAAACTAAACTAAATAGAAAGACAAAGAGCAAACAAACAAACAAATATATATATATATATATATATATATATATATATAAATTGTTTGAAATAGAAATTGCTCTAATGATGGGAACATTTCTGGAATTATGTTGGTGCATTATGGTAGAAATAGCAAATATCTTTCATGAATGTCTCAGTCAGAGTCAGTTTAATCTTGAAGCCACTTGATGGCGATATTGCACTATTATTACAGTGACACGCTGATCCAGAGTTGCATGTCAGAATCTCGGTATCTTTCTAAATAGTTTCATCAATCAGGGGTAAATATGTCAACGGTTATACGTTTTTATTTTATTGCTCTTCAACTCATATGAACATCAATTCAAAATGAAAATTGGATACAGAGTTGAGTTGCACACATTAATAAAAAGTTCCATGTGGGATTTTCTTGTGAACAAACAAGAGTTATGTTTACATTTTGTGTTTCTCGCCCAAACACATTGTGTGTATATTTATCAAACAAGCCCAATGCACTCCCTTCTTCATAAAACATTTTTAAAGCCAATTAACTCAGTAATTGTTTCTTACTAGCTACTGCTGCTATTACTGTGTTAACTAGCTTGCAGTCTTCTTCTTCCCTGACTGCGTTGGCACATTTCAGAATATCTTGACTTATGAATAGTTAAGCCGTTGGTAGAGCTGAGTCTTTGTGCAGGACGTAAACAGAACAGGGACCCACTCACAAAAGCTCCAAAGCACTACTTGAGGGCTAAAACACTCCACAGGGAACCTTTAACACAGGAAGAAAACACACAAGTGCAAAGTATGTACTCTTTGTTTTTAAAACCATGTATATATTCTCTCACAACAGTTTGTGACTCAAGGAGTGTTCTGTAGTGTTTGATTTCATCTGGGAAAACAAGGCACATGTGTGTCGTGAGTTTAAATTCAATGGAACCGAAAGGACCTTCTTTTACTCAAGACAACTTAAAACTGTCCGTGTATTTGTATTGTTCTATTCCATTATTGTGTTCATTGCCTATATGGCATGCTCTCCTTTGCCTCCTGTATTTCTGAAATGTTTTTTGCCTTGCTTCTATGTAGAGCACTTTGTAAACCCTGTTTTTAAAGGTGCTATATAAATAAAGTTATTATTATTATTATAGATTTGTGAATCTAAGAAGATTGAACTAAGCATTATAGGCTACTGCTATTACGTTCCCATTCAACCAAACTGCATTGTCAATTATGTTTCAAGGGAAACCTATTTAGTCTCGTATTACGTTTGTTTTGGACGTACAGTATATCAAATACGCTTCTAATCATAGCTCACAGACATCTGAGTGAGGAGGAAGTTGGGTTGGGTTGGATAGGTTGGGTTGGATAGGTTGGGTTGGATAGGGTGGGTTGGGTTGGATAGGTTGGGTTGGATAGGTTGGGTTGGATAGGGTGGGTTGGGTTGGATAGGTTGGGTTGGATAGGGTGGGTTGGGTTGGATAGGTTGGGTTGGATAGGTTGGGTTGGGTTGGATAGGTTGGGTTGGATAGGGTGGGTTGGGTTGGATAGGTTGGGTTGGATAGGGTGGGTTGGGTTGGATAGGTTGGGTTGGATAGGTTGGGTTGGGTTGGATAGGTTGGGTTGGATAGGGTGGGTTGGGTTGGATAGGTTGGGTTGGATAGGGTGGGTTGGATAGGGTGGGTTGGGTTGGATAGGTTGGGTTGGATAGGTTGGGTTGGGTTGGATAGGTTGGGTTGGATAGGGTGGGTTGGGTTGGATAGGTTGGGTTGGATAGGTTGGGTTGGATAGGTTGGGTTGGGTTGGATAGGGTGGGTTGGATAGGTTGGGTTGGATAGGGTGGGTTGGATAGGGTGGGTTGGATAGGGTGGGTTGGGTTGGATAGGTTGGGTTGGATAGGGTGGGTTGGATAGGGTGGGTTGGATAGGGTGGGTTGGGTTGGATAGGTTGGGTTGGATAGGGTGGGTTGGATAGGGTGGGTTGGGTTGGATAGGTTGGGTTGGATAGGTTGGGTTGGATAGGTTGGGTTGGGTTGGATAGGGTGGGTTGGATAGGTTGGGTTGGATAGGTTGGGTTGGGTTGGCTCAACACAGGACTGATAGCTGGGAGACTTTGTGTCCATGTGAAACCAAATGTAAATATTGAATTATTGTAATCTGTCTGTAACTTAAATAATGTAAAGAGCATTCTCCATTATCAGCCAGACCATTATGTTTATACTCTGGATGCACCGATACCAGTATTGATGTGTTTAAATACAAATTATATTTTAAAACTGTGACGGCAATCCTCAAGAAAGTAGTTTTCCCAAAAGAAATTGAGACTGCACTTGAGTTGTATGGGCACGTTATGTTGTAAGAAACAGGGTGGAATCAGGGCTGCTTTAAAGAAACAAAAACAGATTTGACTTATTTAGTCCAATCCCACACCCTAAACACAGCTTGGACAGAATACATTGTGTTTATATAGTCATAGTCAATTCAAAGTTGACCATCATGATGTGCAATACATGATGCCATGTCCCTTTTGTAGACTACATTATACGTCTAACAGTGTTATGAGTATGTAATACATTCACACAGGAAAATAACAAAATGTATTCATAAAAAAAGGCCCTTGTGACTTTATTACAACACTATAATAGCCATTCTGATAGCGCTGCGTTAGGACAACATAAAAGAGACTGGAAATGAGGTAACATAATAAAATCGGGATAATTTTTGACGAAAACGTTGTTGGTGTTTTCGATACTTCGCTATACTAATTTTGGTTTTCTATTTCAGTAAATAAACTACAGCTCCTCAGCAGGGTACTGCTAGACTAATCTCAATAAATAGATTGTGTATTCATATGCAGCAAGCAAGAGAACATGGAACATTCTGGTTTCCAGAGTCGCCAGAGTAGTAGAGAGCAGTCATGTTCCAGCAGGTTTTGGTTTAATACAAGTAAACAGTCCAAGAGATGGAAAGCAGAGGCTGAAATGCAATCTTGGAACCCACTGACGATTATTTAGCTTTTGATTGCTTTGAAGTTAGCTGATAAACTGGCTACTTGAACTCCAACTCCAGTCTAGCATCTCAATTTGCTCATCAAATTGTAAACAATAAGGGCACAGAGTCTTGGCCCTGATGTCTGCTGGTATATAGGCCCTTGCCCTCAGAGGTTATCCTGTGGATGTCATGGATTGCTGCAAGATAGTTTTTAAAATACTTCTAACCTAAATCATGGTGGTCATACTGAAAAGTGCGTATTAAGTGTGTATTTTTGCCAGTATATTTGTTAGAGCTCGTTAAAACTAATGAAGTCTAAAACCAAAACTAATGCACCGCATTTATCCCATTGAGGGTTGGGTACATATTACAAGTGCTTCTCAAAATAACAATACAATTCAACAGAAGCACAAATTATAGCCTCCAAAAATGACCAAAAAGATAAATATCCACATCTTCAGAACATTTTCTAATAAATTAGCTACATCTTCCAAATAAAATGGCAAATGATCATTTATTTTGACTAAATGTAGAAACAAAAATGTACATAGCTAAACTGTCCTGGTTACAATCAGCAGGACTCTGCTTAGAACTGTGCTGAATCTTTTCATTCAATTTTGATAGCCTGACAGTTTCATGGGCCCATCAACAACACCGTAATTCTTCCTCTGGGAACAATGAATATTTACAGCAAACATCATAATAATGCTCTGGGACCATGAATAGTTGTTCCACCAGCCTTAGGCCTCACTGCTAGCCTGGGGGAACTTCCTGTAGAATAAGTTTTGGTTATCAAAATTCTCTTTAGCATCTTTTCCCTGGAATAGAAGGCTTGTATGCTGCATTCCAAATCTGAATATAGATCAGGAAAGACAACATTAAACGCAGAGCTATCAACCATTTTGCCAGTGTATTCTACATTGGGTCTTTTTTCTTGAAAGCCACAGCCTTCCTCTGATGAAAATTAGGCTGTTTTTTCTTTTGATTCCACTGGCACATCAAAATATCCCTGAAAGTTGTTCGGAAGGTTTTGTTGCAGAGGGCATAGCAAATGGGGTTGATTGTGCTGTTAACATAACACAACCAGTAGCCCAGTGCCCAAAGAGTTTGTGGAATACAGTCCTGACAGAAAGTGTTGACCAACACCATGATATTGTACGGTAACCATGTTGTGATGAAGACGAAGAGGATGGCACTGAGTGTCCGTGCTGCTTTCTTCTCATTTGCCTTTTTTTCATTCTTGCGCTTGTTGATTTCGGTCTTGGCCTTGGAGGCGAAGCGTTTGGCCATAGCTGCATCTTTAATGCTGATGGCTGCTGGAGGTTGGTCAGCGGGTGATGAGGTGACAGCGTTTGATTGTGAGCCTTTTCGACTTTTGTTGGATGATTGTTTATCTTGGTTGTTTTTCACCTTTTTAGATTTCTTACCATCTAGATAGATAGATAGATAGATAGATAGATAGATAGATAGATAGATAGATAGACAGGTAGACAGATAGATAGATAGATGGATTAGACATTATTTATATTGATATTATTTTTTTAAATATGTCATGCAAATAAGACCACTAAGTAGCATTATGTCCAACCTGTTGGAGGCCTTGATGGTTCTGCACCGTTACCTTCGTCGTCTGAACCTGACTGGTCCCCAACTTCATTGTTGTTCAAGCTGTCCGAGCTGCTCTGCTCTGCTTCATCAACTGTTGTTGTCGTGGTGTTGACGGACCTCTTGGATGCACGCCGACCTGGCAGCAGTAATGAAAACTGAAAGCAGAATGCGCCACACCTCGCCTTGCTTCCGGTTCCTCCAGGTATGCTGGCATTGTCCTTGTTGTTCTTCTCTGAAGCTAGCTGATTTAGTTCATAGCTGCTGCAGCTTTGAGAGCTTATGGCTGATGAATCTTTCTGGCTGTTAGTCGCACCTTCTCCACCTGCTTTTGCTCTACCACTCCCTTGATTCTGAGCCTGGCTTTGGCTGTTGCCTGACCCAGATGCCTTGAGACCTTGTATATCTTTAGCACGCTTCTCTGTCTCCTGATAGATCTTCCAAAACAGGAAGGACATAATAGTTACAGGCAAGTAGAATGCAGCGACAGCAGTGGAGAATGTAATGATGGGCTCGGACAGGAACTGGATGTAGCACTCATTGGGCTGGACTGTCCGCTCACCCACAATGTACTGCCAGAAAAGGATGGCTGGGGCCCAAAGAATGAAAGAGATTGACCAAGCTAATCCAATCATGGTCATAGCTCGCTTGGTTGTACGCTTGGCCCGGTATGTCAAAGGTCTGGTAACAGAGAAATACCTAAGACAACACAAAAAGAAATTAGGCAACTGTGCATATGTAGAGTAACTTTCAACCCGGTCTCACTCCCAACTTGTCAAACCCCAACTTTCAGTGCTCTTTGGCTTCTGACACCCTTTAGTGTCTGTATGAGACACACCAGGCTTTCAAATAACTCCCCTGTAAACCAGTCTGCATCAGTATTAGATGGTCAGAGCAACTGACAGAGTATAAAGAGAGAAAAAGTCTGCTTAGAAAGTGGTAGGGTAAAACAAACATGGACTTGAGACACCAGGTCATGGTTGATTTATAGACTAGAAACCGTAACCATTTTTTAGATTAGATTAGAAAACTTTATGAATCCCCAGTGGGGAAACTCATTTGCCACCAAAAAATTTGATACATAACCACATAACAATACGCAAGTGACCTAACATTTTTACGTGACGAGCATGAATCTTTTAATCCAAGCCAAAAATAATTCTTAAGCCTAATCAGGTAGTTTTGTTGCCTAAGCAAGTCGTGTTGTTGCCTGAACCAAACCAAGTAAACCTACGTTTAAAATTGATTTTGAAAAGACATTCTATGCACGTAAAGAGCAGAAACTGATTCCCTGTCCAAAGTTGATGCAAGTGGTGCCTAGAGGGTCAAAGTTTGAAGCGTAGGGCCACTGAATAAGCTTCAGTATTTGACAAGTTGGGACTGAGAACATGTTGCAACTGTAAGTGTACTGTGCATTACTGTCTACTACGTTGTCTCTCTTAGAACCAGTAAGTCAAAAGATAAGTTTAAATATGCCCTGTTTCTTATGGCCCTCGACATTATACCATCATGATATCGGATGTAAATATATCCTCTTTATGATTTGGATAGTCAGAAACATTTAATATTTGAACACTGTACATTTATCAGAAAATAGACTCTACTAAGCAATTAAAATAAATGGAGTTTCACAGCTAGGTTTGGCAACAAAGACCATGCCTCAAACTCATCCCATTTCCTCAGGACAAATGTATTTAAAGCACAACTTTACGTTCACTTCCCCTTCGACTCAGTTTTTAGATGAGCAAAAAAAGAAAAAAAGCACGTTACGTACACCATGAATCAGGAGCTCTTTCTTAATTAACACTTCTGATAGTGATCTGTTTGAAGAAGATGAGCAAACTCTTGAGGTCCTAAAACCCTAATTTCCTCTTGTTTCCGGGGGGATGGTCTACAATAACTTTAACGACGTAGGATGCCATGTTTCAAGCTGCCAATTCCTCAATACCAGCCCCCATATTAGAATCAGTCCAATTGGTGTAGGACATCAAATCACCCCCATGGCTGTACTTCCCAATGCAGTATACACATATCAGTCATTCTACATCCCTCATTCGCATCGCAGGCCAAGGAACCTGGATGTCCAGGACAAACATCACCAGAGCCTTAACAGTCCTTCCCATCCACCCTGAATAGTAATAGCGAAGTAGTACGCACCTTTTCAGCGTACTCTGAAAAGGTGCGTACTACTTCGCTGTGCATCTGACCTTATGCCACCTTCTTCCCCCCCTGCATACTGTCTTTACACTCCGCATTCAATGAATTTGGAGTTCCTCTTTCCTCAGAGAAAAATATAGGTGGTCCTTAGCCCAATGGCAGCCCGAGCTCTCTTCCATCAATCCTTCCTCCACCATCTCCAAAATGTACCCAGTCATCATAGCAGGGGCTCACAAAGGAACAGCCCTAAATGCAGAGTCTCTACTCCCCCACTTCCCTCCAGATGATACCGGTTCATCATCAATTTCCTCCATCCAACAGTACACAACACTAATTCCTTTCTTAATTCCTTCATCCTCTATCCCCCAAACCATTTACCCACAAACCTTCATCCCTCACCCCTCATCCCTTCATCCTCTCATCACTTAATCCCTTGACCCCCATACCTTCATTCATCAACTTCCTCGTAGCAATACCTTTAGCAATCCATCATTGTGGCTCCCCTTCATCTTCAATATGTAATAAACTATTCAAAACCCATTTTGTTATTGCCGTGGTCTTTGTAAGTGAACCTCTTCATAAACTAATCCTTTTGCAGATGTCAGCATCCACATTCAATTCAATTCAGTTTATTTTGTATAGCCCAATATCACAAATTACAAATTAGCCTCAGAGGGCTTTACAATCTGTACACATACGACATCCCTGTCCCAGGATCTCACATCGAATCAGGAAAAACTCCCCAAAAATAACCTTTCACAGAGAAGAAAGGGAAGAAACCTTCCCTATTTTAAAAAGCGATCAGATACTAACAATATATGATGGTGGCTGTGAGCTCCGTTATAGTTACCGAACAAAAAAATATAATAAATGATGTTCTGTTACCTGTCAAAGCTGATAACAAGCAGGTTCATGACCGAGGCGTTGCTGGCCACATAGTCTATTGCAAGCCATAAGTCACAGACCACTGGCCCCAGAGCCCACTGGTTCATGATGATGTAGGTGGTATACAGGTTCATTGACAGTGTGCCAATGGTAAGGTCAGCACAAGCTAGGCTAAGCAGGTAGTAGTTGTTCACTGTCTTCAGGGCCTTATTGATCTTGAACGACACCATCACTAGGATGTTGCCAACAACAGTGATAAGAGAAAGTGATCCAGTGAGGAAGACAATTATGATGACCTGAAAGAACCAAAGAGGGTTAAGTGACAGTGTTAACTTTACCAACATCAACACTATCGACGGTATGAATTATCCTTCATAACTGATCAGTGTTTCACGAAAATGACATGGCGCAGAAAAAACTGGATTGATTGTCAGAAGTATCAGAACCTTAGCCAAATCAAAATGAAATGTAGTGGATTGCTGCATAACATACTTACAAGGTCTCCTTCAAGGTTCTATTATGGGTCATCATCTATTCACTGTTTATGTCATCAATATCAAGGACAAGATGTG
The DNA here is from genome assembly GCF_009769545.1 of Cyclopterus lumpus. Taxonomy (NCBI): domain Eukaryota; kingdom Metazoa; phylum Chordata; class Actinopteri; order Perciformes; family Cyclopteridae; genus Cyclopterus; species Cyclopterus lumpus. The sequence continues at coordinate 2,589,177 of NC_046984.1, read as the reverse complement.
TGTGCAGATAATACTATCCTGAATGCTATTAATGCATCTCTTCATCTGGCTATTGCAAATCTACAGTAACAATGTAACCAGAGGTATGGAAGCACTTACTTAAGGAAGACTCAAGTCATTCATTAATTTAGACAAGTCTCATAACTTTCCATAGATGCAAAGTTTATCTTGGAACCCCAACTATAAGCGACCGGTTCAAATGAGCCATAAATTCCCTGGAGGAATGAAGCCGCCATGTGAAGAGCACAGCTAAATGTTTGTCTGGAGGTTAGAATTCCTCGCTACTGAAGCCATGGAATTTACAATGAGGCCACAAAACTACTCGGTCCTGGAGTGTCCTCTACCTGCAGAGTGCACTCTCATATCTGCACATTTAGTTGTCCATATGAGGTATCACTCACTAACATTTACATGTCTTAAACTTTCAAATAAAATGTAATAAAGACCATCAATGGTTTGTTGATGGTTTATGCAATAATGTGGAGTAACAAAAGCACTCAATAAAACTGATGTTATTAGAAAAAATGAGGTAAAAGTAGAATAGCTGATGGTTACCTGCAGGATAGTATGTCCTCCTAATGGGTCAAAATCCTCCACTGGCAGCATGAATGTCCTGTTAACTGGTAAATCACTGACATTTCCTCCTTGCTTCGAGATATGACTGACATTATGCTGCTTCCACCCACCAACACTGTCAGATAATATGGCCAACTCCTGGAAAGAGCCACCTGAGAAGAAACATAATTTACACGTTTATCAGAGATTTGGAGTGTCTACAATTACTGTCCCTAAGAATCAGAAAGAATTACATCCAAGTCTTCAAATCTTCTATCAGCAGATTTGAAAATCTTTCTCATTGTTTCAGCAAAACTTGGCTAAAATCAGAGAACTTTTCAAGACCATTTTGTACACATATATTTGACACATGCACAAACAAATCATACCAGGAGAACTGTTGGTGAGCAAGTGGATAGAATCAGAGCTGGAGGTCAGGTTCATGATGACCAATGGACATCTTGAAGAAAAGAAAAATAATTAAAGAGATAGGGTAAATAACTTAGGATATAGTTATTTTACCTATTATTTAAAATGTTTGCAAAATATGTTCGGCAAAAAAAAAGTATTTATTAATTTAAAAGATGAAGTTGATTGAATGACATGATATTTTCATTTGAGCTGCTCAACAATCACCAAAATCTGCTTTCTTCCACCTGCAGAACATCTCCAGACTCCTGCCATCACTAGTTGACTGTGACTGTCGACAGAGACCCTCCTCCATACATGTCTTACCTCTCACCTGGGTTACTGTAATGGAGTCCTAATAGGATTGCCCAGTAAAGCCTTGGACATTCTCCAATATCCAATCCAGAACTCTTCTGTAACCCCACCCAACAGAATGACCACTGGGTGTATTGCCATGGTCAACACAGTATCACGTCCCAAGAGTTAAAACAGTGTAGCCATGAGGGCACCAAAGCCTGAAGGTAAACGATGAGCCAAAGGGCATAATATATGGTCTGATCTGAATCTGAGCAATCCAGAAAGACTTTTGAATATTCTTTTGAAGTATTTTATCAAACAATATGATGATCTTCCAGTGGGCCCATACGGGTGATATGAACATTTGATCAATAGTTATTATTTTGGCTAAAAGTGACGTTCTTGACCCAGTTGGTCCTCTAGAGCAGTGGTTCTCAACCTTTGTCAGTGATGTACCCCATGTGGACATTTCTTTTCAGCCAAGTACCCCCTAACCAGTGCAAATAATTGTTGGTTGAAAAATGTTTTTATTACACAGCGTTGTGCCATCAGTGTCTGATTTAATATAGAATATATCAAATTCGGTTCATGAACTTACACTTATATTTTATTGAATATTTATTAAATGACAATCTTTAAAGGATTTTTTATTTCATGATCATTTTAAATATAGATTTTTTAAATTTCACGTACAAGGACGAATCAGGTTCAGCTTTATTGATAGTGCACAACACAGGATTGCACAGATACTGTAGCTATGTAGCTACAATTTGGATTTGTGCGTAACTCTAACCAGGTTTATTTTCTCTCTTCTCATTCATTCTACAACAAATCAGTGGTGACTATACAACTTACTAAATTTACATAATTCTTAGTTGTTACAAAATAGCTGATTAACATGTTTTAACAAACATGTTGAACATTACAAACAAAACAATTTAATAAGAAAGTAAAATGAAAAATAACAGTAGCCTAAATAGCCTTCATTGAAGGTTATTGCCTCCCTGTGAATTAAAAATGTAAAATGAACAATTGTCAAATAAACAAAAGAGGGCACTGTGATCAGCAGATGGGTTTAATTGTAGTTTATCTTTAAAATATTTGCTGAAATAATCGATCTATTGTCACACTACCATGTGGTTGGTCGGCCTTGCTATCACACCAGAGATGAACCAAGTCCATTTGTGTCAGCAGGGTTTGGTCGACAGCTTTAAGACCAGCCCAAAGTAGCCTCACTTAACCAGCAAACACCCCAGAGGGGTTTTAATTTTACCAGATTAACTGTCAAAATACCCTTACAATGTGTTGACCTGCCTTTGGGCCTTATAGATCTGTTACAGTTCCACACAATAAACAGAACACTTTTTACACCTTGTAATGTTCCTAAACGTTGTGACATTTCACGTTCGGTGCATCAGTCTTTTTCTCTCAGAAGTTTCCCATCTGTTCTTTTACTGTGTTTTGAAAAGTCTTGATCGTGGCATTGTCGACACCCAGTAGTTTGTTACGTATTCTGTTCACTCACCAATGACGACAGTGTTCATTTGTGATTAATAGTAATTTGAAGATTACTATTTCCTACTTTTGCTTAAATTACTGGAGCAGGGCTTTGTAGTTTCCCCTCTTTTAGCCATTTTCTTTTAATGCTTATTTTTCGAGCGCAATCCTCCGCTTCCATTGCATTGCTGATTCTGGCATAGATTAGCATAGCCTGTAAAGAATATATGACATTACTAATACAGGCTGTACTAATTAAAGCCAGAACCATCATATCTCCTCAATCCGCCTTTAGCTCTGATGTATGACGTTGGAGAAGAGAAAGGTTTGCTCACAGGCTACATTCCCACAAATGAACATGTTAAACAATATAGAAGTCCACTGCTTCACCTGAAAGTGGCTCATATGTCGAGTATGAACCAAGCACACAAACACATGCAGCTAGTTAGCCAGTAAGCTAGTTAGCCAGCAAGCTAGTTTGCTTTTTTTGCCTGTATAATCTGTTTATTTACAAAAGCAGCTAGCAGTTGATGGAGAATAACTCTGACATTGGTGGTGTCAAGCTAACAGGAGTTAACTGGCTAGATCTTGTAGCTATTGTTCAGTGTGCTAGTAAGCATGTGATTGGCTGAAAGGTGAATATTAATATCATACACTTTGGAGTTCCATAATAATACATCAAAAAATCAACGAAACATAACAACAAAAAAGCGCAAATACACATTGAACAATTGTAATCAATCTCAGGCCTCATTAGCATTTTTTAATTCCACTAAAAATAAATAAGTTAAAAATAATGAATTCTGTTATTACTGGAGAACAAGCTGCATTGGTTGTTCCTGGTCACTTTAAATTATGAAAAGCAGAACGTTTCATTATTACCCTTAGCCCAAACAAATTATATTGATGTCAAACTCCTGAGGAAAAAACAAGTGTTACATCATCTTATAGAGTGGATCACATGTTTCCAATTTTAGAAAAATACAAACTTCTCACATTGAAAGGGTTAATGAAGCTCAGCGTAAGTTCAATAAGGAGGGCTATCTTTATGCTTTATATATTCACCGCTCTCACTCCTCCAGGGGCCTGTTCTACATCGGCGTCTTTAATTGTATGACGTGAAGATCAAGTCTTATTGTCAAAGACTATTCACCTCACTTATCCTGTTGTGCACATGGCCATTTAAATACGTGTTCAGTCAAAATGAAGTCTCTCCTGATTTGATTGGGGTTACCATGAAGAGATCCCTTCCTAAAGCGATGGGAGTCAAAATCCACAGCACTTCAGGGCCAAGTTCAGCTCCAGCAAATATGTGGCTTCTTACAAATGTCCATATTAAGTGGATAGCTTTCAAAGTTGGTTGGTCTACTTGGTTTGTGACAGCAATCTCTGGAAACACACATCATTTTTTGTAATAAAAACACTTTGGAAGATACCCACCCTACGTGTGTCAACATTAGCTTTACCTGAACATGAGAATACATTTTTGCACCGGAAGAGGACAGATTGTGTCTCTCCAAGAAAATATCCCTTCAAAAGAGTCAAATTAGTATTTATTTGAGTTATAGTGGTCTGCTGGACAGCAGCATCTCGACAGCTGACAGGAAGAGACTTAACAAACTCGTCAGGAAGGCCAGCAGTGATGGGGTGAGCTCTGGATACGGTGGAGGTGGTGGGAGACAGGAGGCTGATGGCTAAGCTCTCATCCCTGATGGACAACCCCTCCCACCCCATGCAGGACACTAGCAGCTCTGCACAGCTCCTTCAGCCACCGGCAGCTTCACCCCCGGTGTGTGAAGGAGAGGAGCCACAAGTCCTTCCTTCCTGCTGCTGTCAGGCTGCACAACCAGCTCTGTTCCCGGTAGACCACAAAAAACAACTGTGCAATATAGATACACAGTGCAACAAGTTATTCTGCCTGTATAGAATATTTCAGTTACTGTGGATTCTTACTGTTTTTTGATTGCTTATTTGTCTATTTATAATACTTGTTTTGCTCTTCATTCTTTTTTTACTATGTCTCTTGTGTGCACTTTACCCTGCTGTAAAACCTGTAAATGACCCCACTGCAGGACTAATAAAGGATTATCTTATTTGATCTTAAATGGATTACTTGAACAATTTCTGCATTCATGGAAAATAAAAGAATAGCGGCATGATCTGAAAGAAGTTAATTGGTTCTTGTGTGTTGTATTATTAAACAGATCTGCAAAATGTAAGTGTTTTCATCAAATACTGAAACATTAAGAATATTTTCTGAGCGCTAGGTCACTTGGCTTATCATTTTAAGCCTTTTTTTTTATTATTCCCATATTATTATTATTATAGCCTAATATCAGAGGCAATGACTTAGATTGGTGATCGTCTTTAAATGGGAAGCCAATGGTGACCAAATGTAGAACAATGCTAAGATGACAACAAGAACAACCATTTACATGGATTGTTAAAAAATCCAATTGACTTTTTTCACGTGGTAAAGAAAATGGATAATTATATGGAGTAAAAATGCTTGCATTTAGTCCCACAGTTGAGTATCCTACTCACTTCACAACAAGTTCACTTCAAAAACAACATTTAGACTAGTTATTATGTTGTTTTTCTCTCACTCAGCAGACATCTGGTAGCTGTGTGAAGACTTCTATCAGCCAAAGGTATTTCACAGAAAACTTTATCCACACAAACACAATTGTGCCCGTCGACATATTTGATACAAAAAGCAAAGAAACCAATCCACTGAATATAATACGAACCCTCAAACCGATTCAATGTACCCCTTCCAAAAAAAAAGCTTTTGTGTTGTGGTTCAGTAATGATAGGAGGGTCATTGATGCTTTTCTGCACTGGAAAACAAGTTCAAAACCATACATATATATGTTCATTCTGAATGTATATATATCATATACTGAAACCAGATTTAATATATTTTGGCTGATACATATAACAAAAGGAAATGTGAATATTTTTGTATTCACTATTGTTGTATACTTTACAATATATTTTATTACTATCTTAAAATGCGTTGTTTTTTTATGGTTATTTAAAGGGATAAATGAAAAGATGAAAATCAAGAGTTTTAAAGGTTAAATACATTCTGACCTATTTTCCTTACAAGTTATGGATATTTCTTTTTAGTTAAAGACCCTCACTGCCTGTTTCAGTCTGTATGACCATGTGTGCCCTGCTGCATTTATTATATTTAGGAATTCAAGAAAGCAAAAGCCCAAAAATAAGAAATGCTGTAATGAAATGCACTTACCAGTCCACTCTGGCTCCCAGTATCCAATATGATATCCGAGCTGGGAAGCTCAGCTGTGCTCATGCAGCATGCTTCTCCTGCTGTGGCCCAGACTGTTGGGTTGGTGTGTGACGGGACCCTCGAGCTCCGCCCTTGATAACTGCACAATGTCTTGAGCTGGACTCGAACATGACATTCTTATGAGGTGCCCCCCCCCCCCCCCCTCCCCCGGCTGTGACGAGCCTGAGTACCCTGTGACATGGCACATCATAGGTATCATCATTGGTAATAATAATAATAATAATAATACAGCTGGTCTTACAGTACATACATATGATTCAGCTCTGAGTAAAGTATTGCAACAAATATCTGTGAACATATCCATAAAAAATTAGCTACAATCATATCTTGCTGTCTATCTGTCTGTCCATCCATCCATCCATTCGTCCGTCCATCCATCCACCCATCCATCTATCTCTCCATCCATCCATCTATCCGTTCATCATCCATCCTTCCATCTGTCCATCCATGCGTTCATCCATCCATCCAACTATCCATCCATCCTTCCATCCGTCCATCAATCCGTTCATTCGTCCATCCAACCGTCCGTCCGTCCATCCTTCCATCCGTCCATCAATCCGTTCATTCGTCCATCCAACCGTCCGTCCATCCATCCATCCGTCCAGCCATCCGTTCATTCGTCCATCCATCCGTCCGTCCGTGCATCCATCCGTTCATTCGTCCATCCAACCTCTGTCCATCCGTCCGTCCGTCCATCCATCCGTCCAGCCATCCATCCATCCATCCGTCTGTCCGTCCATCCATACGTTCATTCGTCCATCAATCCGTCCGTCCATCCATCCGTCCGTCCATCCGTCCATCCATCCATCCGTTCATATGTCCATCCGTTCATGTCCATCCGTCCATCCGTCCGTCAATCCATCCGTCCATCCATCCATCCATTCGTGCATCCGTTGATTTGTCCATCCATCTGTCCGTCCGTCCGTTGATCGGTCCATCCGTCCGTCCATCCATCCATCCATCCGTTCATTCGTTCATTTGTCCATCCATCCGTTCATATGTCCATCCATCCATCCGTCCCTCCGTCCGTCCGTTCGTCCATCCGTCCATCTATCCGTCCATCCATCCGTCCATCCATCCATCCTTTTATCCGTTGATTTGTCCATCCATCCGTCCATCCATCCATCTGTCCATCCGTTCATTTGTCCATCCATCCGTCCGTCCATCCATCCATTAATTTGCCTATCCATCCGTCCGTCCATCTGTTCATTTGTCCATCCATCCGTCCGTCTGTCCCTCCATCCGTCCATCCATCCATCTGTCCATCCGTTCATTTGTCCATCCATCCGTCCGTCCATCCATCCATTAATTTGCCTATCCATCCGTCCGTCCATCTGTTCATTTGTCCATCCATCCGTCCGTCTGTCCCTCCATCCGTCCATCCATCCATCTGTCCATCCGTTCATTTGTCCATCCATCCATCCGTCTGTCTGTCCATCCATCCATCTGTCCATCCGTTCATTTGTCCATCCATCCGTCTGTCTGTCCGTCCATCCGTCCATCCATCCATCCATCCATCCATCCATCCATCCATCCATCCATCTGTTCATTTGTCCATCCATCTGTCCGTCTGTCCGTCCATCCATCCATCCGTCCATCAGTCCGTCCACCGATCCATCTATACAATGAAGTTCTTTTTATGATCAAGTGGATTCATCATTCAGCCCCTCTGGGTCAGAACGTGGTGGATCTGGAGTTGCAACGTTTAGAGTAACTCCAAATGCACCCTGAGTTCTATGTTTGCAGCAACCACACTTGTATAACTTACTGGACCAGATCCATGTGGACCCAACTGATGCTGTCCTTCTAACGCTCCTGTGAAGTCTTATTATGGAAACAAATAGTAAAAGGAAAATCTTACTTTGTGTAAACGAAAACTTAGTGCTTTTTCCCCTCATGTGCAAGAGCTCACTGACATTTATTCATGGTATGCGCCGGAGAAGCTGCCAATTTTGGTATCTCAGGACCAGCCTTGACCGCACAAATGATTTTACTTTCTGGCTGGCTTCCTGTCTCTCAGGGTTTCACTCACCAGTGCAGACGTTGAACATTCTTCAACAGGCAAAGAGGGCTGTTTTTAAACCATCTCATGTGTGAAATCAAAAAGGGAATCCTGTTATTAATCTCCAATAAGACACAAAGTCTTGTGGAAATGATCATAGTCTGATCTTTGCAGATGTTTTCTTTTTGGATAAAACACTTCCAGCAGTAGAGCCTCAGTCTTTTAATCTGAGGGTGCAGGGGGATGGGCTCTGACACTCTCTGTAACCATTGCAGGCCTAAAACCTTTATAGGTATAGGCCTATATATATATAGTGCCAAGTGACTAAAGGTATATATAAATATTTTTTCTTTACATGATTAGGGGTAGTGGAACGTGCCTAAACAGGCCCATGCAATTCTCAGGGAATGTGATGGATACTGCCTGGCCTCCACAAACAATGTAACTGACAGGAGGGACACTGACAACTGCTGATTATCACACACACGCACACACGCACGCACACACGCACGCACGCACGCACACACACACGCACATTTGACTGACAATGTAATTAAGCAGCAAAAGAAGGTTATTAAAGTGAAATTTATGGCTTTTCTCACGGGTCTATATTTTGAAAGTGTACATGGACCTTC
>NC_046984.1:2557967-2575467 GCF_009769545.1 Cyclopterus lumpus | reverse complement strand
CATGTCATTAATGAATTTAACCATTTTGAAAACATAGTTTTGGGGGATTTATTTATTTCTGTAGTCTTTCAAAAGAAGAAGAAAAAAAGATGTAGATAACTTGCAAGCTCATGGAGGATTATAACTCGTTGATGTCCATACGTTGGCGTTGAGTTTCCAGCTTACTCAGCTCCACTGGAACAAAAGGTACTTTTGATCATGGTGCTAGCAATGTGAACACTTAGTTAAGGAGCCCTTCACACACACAGTGTTGGCATGTACAAGGTATGGACACAATATTAACATCTGTAAACTATACTTTATTCAATCCAGTACAACAGCCCTATTTGTGAAGATCAGGATGTTCAGTTTCAGTTGACAGTGTCACAGAGGGGTCGATTCTATTGAAGTTTGGTGGTGTTGCATTAGATTATTATTTAGAGGCACCCAAACTGGAGTTTAGTCGACTCCCCCACCTCTTTGACAGTCTCTAACAAAAGCTGACATTAAAGCTTCTTAAAGGTCTGATTATTATTGCAGAGCTGTTATGTTGGATTACCGCAGGGTTGAACAGGTGCTCCTTATTTGCGTCCACAACCTGTACCTACATGCAGCGTGCATCGTACACATGAAAAGTCATGTAAAAATCATCATACTAATGTCTGCTCTTTGTGAACATTGTCCTAAAAGTCTTTCAGGAATAATTCTCTCTTCATTTTCCTTCCACTCTCCTCCCCTGTCTGTCTCGTCCTTCCTTTTTCCTTCGCTCCAGTATTCCTTGGTATTTTTTGCTTGTTACTGTGAATGGAGAATAAGATGACGCGAAGAAGTCATCATCTGAGCAAAAACCCTTGACGTGCCACCAGTCCCGTATGTTACAGCATATACTCTGATAATTTCTATGTACAAAGTCAGAGTTAGAAGCATTCCAAACAAAGTGTGCTGGAAGTTGGGGAGGAGCTGGCGAGTTGAGTGCCTGGATGAGGAAGAGCCAGGAGAAAGGCTTGGGGTGGGGCCTGTGGAGGAGGCTGGAGGTGTGGTTCCTCCTAGACTGGGAAATGGAGTCGAGTGTAGGACCCGTCGTTCAGTAGAACAGGGACCCCTTAGAGAACATTAAGAAAGGTTTGAGGGATAAGCATCAGGAAGATGGCTTTGGAGGGCCATGAACAGGTTACAGTATGAAAGGGAAGAGTTTGTTGCTCCAGGAACAGATCAGTTGAGCTGATCCTCGTACTGTTTCCGGAAACAGTCACCAGCAGGGAAAAACTCCCAGCAACGCTCCTGGTACATCTTCCATACGAAGGACTCCTTTAAGACAGACAGATGGGAGGAGGAAGGAAGGAAGGGCTTTCATTATATACAACATATTGGGAGTCAGCTATACTGAGGTTAGTAACAGCAGTGTAAGCTTCAAACACTAGATAACAGGTGAATTAGTTTTCTATCAACTGGTTTGGAGCGAATAAACTCAGCTCCAGCTTAGTTTGGTCAGAAGTTGGCGCTGTAGGCTCCACATGGCTGTAATCCACCAGTAAGAAGAAGAAGTAGAGGCTGCGAACCAGAAACAAAACAAATGGCCGCCATCGAACACATGTACGATAAAAACTAAATGGAGAGGTGTTCAGGAATTAGTTTGAATTGGTAAAGTTTGAATTGTTCTTTCATGTCAGCTGGCATTGGCCCTGTTTCATGCTGTCTGGAAACAAAGACAAGATATATATATATATATATATATATGGGAAGACACAGCTGATCAGTCATGTGTCAGTCGCAATTCATTCGGTTTCCATAACTCGTTTGAATGGAAACGCAGCTACTGAGCCATTAAAAGCCTCAGTGTTCTTCAACAAACCGTCGTACGACCAGGTAGAGTGTTTCTACCTGTTTGGAAATACCAAACTCATCATACAGAGGGGCAAGATTCCCCGTTTACCACTGGAAAGGTTTCAGATGCCTGATGGGAACTTAGTTTGAAGCATACTGAGGCATCAACAATGCAAGCAGGCGGGAGCAGAAACACTGTCGGAAGGCTGAGCTGTGGAATACCAACCACTTTACAATATCAGTCATGTACGTGCACCGAGACCAAAGGGAAATGAGCTGCTTTACCTGGCCTGTGTGCTCCGTTTCATCTTTGTTGATGAGATACATCACAAAGAATCTGAAATACACACACACACACACACACACACACACACACACATTAGAAAACATTTTACAATATTATCGCACATACACCGACATGCACAAACACACACCAGCCTGATATATATAGAAGACTGAACCTGAAAGGGTCTCTTTTTTTCTTCCTTGACTCTCAACTCATTACAACACTGACGCTTGGTGCTCAAACAAAGAGTCAAATGTGACAGATCGCGTTTTGATTTCATGTTAATATGTCGGCCATATTGCCCTGAGAAATGTTTTGTTTCTGCTGTTCAGTTTTCCTCCTGATCCAAGTAAAAACAAATGCACAGGAATGCACTACTGTTTTTATTGGTCATGTATTTATTGTGTAGCAAATGGACTGCAATGACAATAAATTGCCCTTGAATTCTTGAAACCTTGCGAACTCTCATCCTCCATGGTCTCCATCTTGGCTAACTAGCGCTCTAACTAACTAAATAGCTAACGGTGTCACATACATGAAAGTTACATCTTTCTTTACAAGGAACCTCCAGCAGCTACACCAACGTTCCAATCAGGTGTTTTTCATAAGGCAGGTATAATTATAAATAAACACACACACACACACACACACTCCAGATGTACTCACAGGTAGTTGGCGAGGTTGTGCTCCTGTAGTGTGTGCGTTTCAAAGCCATGTGGCACTGTGTCAAAGTAGTCATTACCTATCCCACAGATAAAACATTTGGTCTGGAAGAGAAACGGGTCAGTGTTAAGTGATTGCCATTACACAACACATTCATGTGCTGTATAAAGTACGCAGTTTGAAGTGGTTAAAGAATGCGTGAGTGTGTGTCTTCTCACCTCCATGTCTTCTTTCACTTGTTCCTGCTGGTCCCTCAGTTCTCCGAAAGCGTCAATGATCAACCCTAGAGTGTACACAAATGGTGTAGACATTAGCTACCTTTAAAGGACCGTTAATAGTACTGCATCTATATGTTGTTGGAGTGAGAGTTGTATTGATACTGATATTGATAACAATCCACTCTTATGCAGATAGGAAACATTAGTTAAGGGTCTTAAAGAGTGTTATAAAACCCAGACAAGTCAGGACTAGTTTTAGCTAAAGCAGCATAAAAAAGGATGTCATTTCCATGGGTTATTTATTTATTTATTGTGTGTATGTGTGTGTGTTATCTCACCCTGGATGATGGCCAGGAGGATAACAATGACGAAGAAGAAGAAGGTAATGTCAAAGATGATGCGATAGATCTCATACTCGTCACCTGCTGGGTCCTCAATCTGGTCACCAATCCCTCCACCTGCTCTCACACCTACATACATGTGGAACATGTAGCACTGGGAGAAAGGGGTAAGAGACATGGGGAGAGGAGGGGGGGGAGAGAGAGACATGTATTGTGCTGGATTTGAAATGGGAACGAGTTGCGATTATCGCCAAAAAAAAGAGATGTGATTGTTTAAAGAGCTCATTGATGATTATGTACCTTACTAGAGCAACAATGTACAAAAACAATAATCACTTGAAAAGAGAAAAACGCCTTTGAGAGAAAGAGTCTCAAGAGAATAGACCAATGCAAATAGGAAACCTGGAAAAAAGGAGAAAGTCTTAAAAGATATATATATATATATATATATATATATATATATATATATATATATATATATATATATACTATAAGGGGAACAAGATGCACAGAAGAACTGAGCAAAACGGCAAAACGGTTGGGGGGAGGGGATGATGGGAAAACCCCGATACAGGGAGAGAAAGATGAAGGCTAAGATAAGATGAAGAGATCAGCTCAGATCCTCTCATTCTGCTGTGAGTATTATTGTAAGGGATTTATTCGCATAAGGGGAGGAGAGGAAAGAGCAATAACCTGCCAGAGGCAGTGGCCCTTCATCCGTCCATCCCTCCATCCCACTAAGCCCCTGTCACCTTCCTGTAGACCAGTTAGAGCTGCCACCCGCGGCCCCTTAATAGGAAACAGAAGAGCTCTATGGAATGCTATGGGTGACTGACTATAGGGGATTAGAGAGTGTGTCCTGAAATCTCCGGGTGACAGAAGCCCCCCCCAGAAAACACACACCACAGAGTCCTTTTATAGTATTTCTGTCAGATGGCTTGGTAGCAGGGAACAGCCTCATCACAGCAGTCATTCTGTCTTTACTTGTTTCCTCCCTCCATCACTGACAAGATGTTCCTAGATATCGATACTCGTAGGATACAGGTTTACACATCCAGCCTGAACATACCCGTTAGGCCATCAAGCATAAAGGGCACAGACCTTTGTGTAAATATGACAAGTTACAATGCACTACCACTGTACCATGGCCTGTAGCATGAAGGGCGATTCAGCCACAAAGCGAGTTCACCTTCAACAAGGATAAACCGCAACTGTAGCTCATGCTGCTGCTGCAGCTAACCTGCTCCCGGCATCGTGAAAGCAGTTTCCTGTTTCCACTCTCCGTTCCAGATCAAGGATCATCACTGTTTCTGTACCCTGAAGAGCCTTTAATTGAGCTTTCATAGTAATAAGCACCCCAGATTGGTAGCGTAAAATGCATCGTTCTGATCCTATTCCTATTCTATTCCTAAAAAGCTGACAGATATCTGGAACATAAACAGGACAAAAAAGAGCGTGTAATCTTACAGCAGCTCAGCTGAACCGCATACAGAGCCTGAGGGTGAACACTGTTGAACTAAAAGCTCGGACCCATGACTTTCTGTCCATAAATGGAGCTGGACGCGCTTTACTGACAGGCTCCTCGGGATACTTCCTATTTTCAGTGAGACAGGCTGTACTGACATGTGTGTAACATCAGCGAGCTACTGCACAGAGCTGAAGATAAAGATATCTTATAAAAGATGCAATGTGCAGATATTTGTTTTAGGAATATCAGCTTGAAAAGTCACCAGAAATGATACGTCTCAGGTTCCACTATAGCTTTCGGGGCCTTTTCAGGGCCTTCTGTCCAACATCACCATACATCTCACTGCTACTTGGAGACTCACCTCAAACACTATTAACTCACTCTTCACCTACATTAGATCCATTGTCAGCTCATTCTTTAAATGTCATTTCAGGTATTTATTCCTTATCCCAATGTAAAAGGTCTTCATAATGCTCACAGTTAACACTGACCATCACAGGCATGCTGTTTACCTGAGATGCTCCGTTAAGCCATTGCACTGTCAACTCAACTGTATTTGCCATACTAGTAAAGCACAATTTGTTGAGAATGTGTCGGACTCAAAGCTCAGTTCCTCAAATGGCCACTTGAGGCCGTCTGCAAAAACAAGGTCAATCCCCCCCCAAAAAACATGTTCACATTAATAAGACATGTTAGAATCAGTCGGCATCGGAAGCAATGCAGGTAAACATTCTGTGTGGAGAGCAAAAGTCTGTACTTTATATTAGTTTAAAACAAGCTTTTAATTTGGCTACTGGTGAAATAATGCAGAAATAAAGCCCCGGAGGCTTATCTGTTGTCAGAACGATAGCCGATGGGTTCACAGTTTGAACTGCTACGGTTTTGAGGCTGCGTCATTTAATAGTTATGTCCTGTAGTACTGCGGTCTCACAGATAGACCTACTTGAAACTTTCAAAACTAGTCCACAACCAACGTACACTTGTAAAGTCTGCTCTGACCGCACGACAGCACCTTAAAGCGACACACTTCTCGTACTCACTGTCAACATGTCGTCACACTTCATGTCTGGCAGTTCTCCGTCTTCACCCTTGTTGTAAAACTTCCTGAAGAAGTTGAAGGCCACGACTGTGTAGAGGTACACCACCACTGCTAACAGGCCAACTGTTAACACCAGCTGGAAGACAGGGGAGAGAGGACGAGGCTGCTGTGATGCACAATAGTACAACATCGTTAACTCAAGTGGGTAATCATCAGTCTTTTGTATACTTTTACTTTAATGAAAAAGGTGAGATGGTCGGTACAAAACTGTATGACATGTTGTGTATAATGGTGTATAATATCTGGGCACATGGAATGTGTTATTACTACTGCTACTTCGATAAAACCCTTGCGTACAACTGTAGAAAATGTAAAAAAATTTAAGTTTATGCATGCAGTGCTCCACTTTTCTTTCCTTGGATAAATTTGGCCTGCAAGGAAAGACAATATATTTTGTCTTAATCGTAATTTAAATTAAGTTCATACTATGTGTAGTTGTTTTTTTAATGGAGATTAGTTGAATGCTATAATTAAACTAATTAGGACCTTAACTGACAGATTTCACATGTCATCCGCAATACTTTACACATTTGATTTGGTTTATTACTTGTTAAGATACATTTGAATGCACCCCAGCATAGTAGCAGAGATATTGATTTCTGAAATGTCTTAGCCGTGTTGCTATTCACATATTTTAGGCGCAAACATTTGCGACCTAAGTAACTGTGGTATGGTGGGGGGGCCAAAGGGTAGCATCTCTGTACTGTCCTCATTGAACTGATGACAATGATGAGCTAACCATCTTTAGTGTCTTGGAGGTAGATCTGAGCATCATCAGCGTAGAAGTGAGTCAGCTAGCTGTCTGGTCTGCCAGTTGGACTTCAGATGGGGACTGAATCATATCTATGTTATCTTGTATTACTTAAGAGTAGTTGCAGATTGGTGAGTGCAAGCGAGCTAATGCCAAAATATGTTGTGTTGACTATACTGCAGCTGAGAACACAGTTGTTTACCTGTTTGCCATTGTGTGTGACTGAGGAGAGGATGGTACGCAGTGTCTTGAACCCCATGGCGATGTCGAGCAGATGGGCAGCAAAGAAGAAGTTGTTATAGTGACCAAGGATGGACATGGTCATATACCAGGCCAGATACAGGGAGGACTGCAAGGAGCCAGGGAGAGAAAGGTTAGTCAAGGTAGTGATTATTGCAGATACAGATGTTCAACTGTGGATACCAATGCTCAGTTTGTGGCTTGATTTGCAGATTAGTGCTCAGTTCATCATAATGTGATTTGAAGTGTTAATGATCCCAGAATGAGACATGAGCTGGACCAAAATGTCTGAGAATGAGATAAAAGCGAGACTGAAAACAAAGCAGAATGCAAACCCTGCATTGATAAAACATTTACTATATTATTTGATCTATTATCAATACATTTTACAAATATTTTCTTTTTGCAAGTTTAAAATAATTCCATGATGATTATTTTTAATTAATACAGAAGATGTTTTAAGATTTCGGGTTTAATAAGATCAGTGCAAGGCAATATACAGAGTGAAATGTAGTCATATTTGAAGATGTGGTTTATTTGAATCATAACTCAGACAATTATGGTAAATTAAACACCATTTTTAATATTTTTTATCATACATTAAAAAAAAAATCAATGAATAACTTCCTTTTAACTTAAACGTTCAGGAATTACTGTGAACAAGTTCGAAACACTGCCATTTGTGAACAGGACACTCCCAACATGGAGCCAGATATGAGTGGCTGTGCCTCGACATACTTACATTGTCTGTGAATACAACCCCCAGCTTCCAGATCTGGTACTTGACATCAATGGAGTTCAGCCTGATGACAGAGAGAGAAGATGCTCACAGAGGACGCTTATGTGTGAGAGACAGTCCGACCAGAGCTGAGCCTCTGAAGCAGACCCTGCATGGGGCGTGTCTAGACACTGTTTGGAAGCTTGTGAGAGGGGTCTGCGGTGGGAAACTCATTTTTGGTCCCCACGGTGACACAAGTCCCCATGGGGATAAAAGTACAAGAACACACACACACACAGAGAGAGGGAATACTCACACAGCAGCCAGTGAGCTGTCTCTCCTGGGCTTTCTCTTTTTGTGAGAGTCGCTGAAGTCCAAAGCAGCCTTGTCCATTCCCAACAGCTCACTGATGCGGTCATGGCCGTAGAACTCTCCATATTTATCCATCACCTGAGGAAGAGCAGGACTTCTTGAAGAAACACTTTGCAGTGGAACCGCATCTCACATGGATTTGAATGAATTACATTTTTTAAATTGCCAGTGGCCGGGAGCTCATAAGGTTTAGCATTAGTAATCTTTATCTTTCATTTTTAATTCAACCCTCCCTGTATTACAGGAGAAAAGTGAGTCTTGGCCTTAGTTTAAACTGATGTTCTATAGGAACTGTCACAGATAAATAAGGGCTACCCTGTCTATTTAAACTGTTATTGGTCATTAGGTGTTCATTAAAGAGGAGAGAATAGAAATTAAATTAAATACCAACGGTGAAGAAACACTGAAATGTGGCACAAATCACCACGTGTGTGTGTGTGTGTGTGTATATATATATGTGTGTGTGTGTGTCTGTGTGTCAGAGAGAAAGCTAAAAGTGGCAGACAGCTCCCTCTGTCAGGCTAAACGTATATCACATAGTGATGAGATGTGGAGTTACTTTGTATTTGTATATCTCACTGAGAGATGAAAGTTAGTATAATGTCTCCGCATGGACTAGCAAGTCCCTAAGGGGAGAAGTATGCTCCACAAGAGCTGCTCGCCACTCACACAGACAGTATATAAGAAGTGGCTGTAGTCACCCTTTGGTCTGTGTTGTTTTTAAGCCTGGAGTTTGGCTTTTTGGGCGTCACCAGTTTTTTTTTGCAACCAGTGAACCGTGACCATATTTGGACTGCGGATGAGTGACGTAGAGACGTCATTTACGGCTCTGGTAGTTGGAGCAACCGGTCAATCACAAGGTAGTCCCGCCCTAAAGCAAATACTCTGCTTTATGGTCTATTTGACTCTTAATGGAGCATAATTTACTAAATGAACATCATGATGTATTGAAGAATACTTTAAACTAGAGATTGAGACCATAAACTCATATTTACAATGTTTACTGAGGGAATAAGTAGGGAAAGTAGAGTCATTTTCTCATAGACTTCTATACAACCAGAGGAGCCTCCCTGATGGTCAGCAGAAAAAATGCAAGTTGAAGGCACCATCTCATTGGCTTCACTTTTCTAGTACAACCCGGCCCTAATGCCATCAGTGGTTTGTAAAATAATTTGAACCCATATTTTGGAAGAAAATACAAGAAACAGTTTGCAGCACTGATGATGTTAGACTCAGCCATCAGATCTACTAAACTAATCAAATATGTAATTCTCTATATTTTACTTGTCTATTTTACTCATCCCATTCTCTTAACTCATTCTCTTTGTTCTTTAGTCAATGTCTCTCATGTGAAAAGCTCTGAAGAGCAAACTCTTAGCTGGCATCTTTAGGACTCTTGGTTATTAGGAAGAGACCATTTGTGAATATGGCCCCAGGTCTACAAAACAGGAACACCCACCTTCCTCTTCACAAACTTATCCCAGTAGTTGTTGGGGAAAGATCTGAAGATCATAGGACACACATGAAAGTGCATTATTATTAAATGTAAGTGTAAAGAACTGCAACAAAAAGCACAAGATAGAACCGCATCTCATATTCTTCCTCCTGGTTCTTTACACATCTACCGGTTATTGCTACTTGTCTTTTAAAGGGATGCTATTGCATATACTGCATAGTGCGCACTACAAGCTTGTCTATTCACACTCTCGTACACACACACAGGGCCTACTCACTGTGTGTTGATTACCAGTCTGTCCCACTGTCCTTTTATGTCATCCTCAGATGGTTGTTCTGTGATGTAAAGGCCATCAAATTCCAGCTTCCTGGCCACCTCCTTTTCACGCTTAAAGATCACCAGTGGTACCTACACGCACACACACACAGAGTAAAAAATAATAATATAATAATATAAAATCAATTCTTTCTTAGGTTTTAATGACAAAATTGGCGGATAAAGATTCAAATTATTTTTGCTGTATCAATTGTCAGTATCCTGCCTTGAGACAGTAGTATCCAATAATGCAGAAGAAGGAGATGACAGTATGCAAGACAGCCAGGATCCTCAACATGGGCTCCATGTATCCGGTGCTCTCCTCCAGGACAAAACGGACTGTGACGGGCTTCAGGGGCTCCCCGGCCTCATCCATCACCTCCTCCTTAGTCTCCATGGCCTCTCCTCCCAGTGGGTCCCACTGAACGCTGTTGTCTGGTTGGGTGCTGGTGTACAACACTTCTCTTTCCTCAACCACAGCTGAAGATGTAGAAACCTGGCAGGATCAATTTAACAGTTGCTTAAACACACATCATGCTCATTTTCAGGTTCATAGTTGTGAACATGTTCTAGAACATAAAATACAAAATACATGCTTAAATGTAAAAAGAATAAAGATTTCTCTGTCTGAAAAACTTAATTTTAGTGCCTGTCTGTTGAAGCCCCTTCCAAGAGAGTCTGCTCTGATTGGTCAGTGTTTCCCTGTCTTCCACATCTTCACTGTCCCAGTCCTCACAGCAGTCAGGGATTCGGGATTGTAGTGATTTCAGTTAAAGCATCATTCATAGCAAAACTATGGTAAAATAAGTACACTTTTGTCATTAATTTTCTACCTCTACCCTTAACCAGCACACAAATGCAGTTCCTGGCAGAGCCTTAGCACAGTGCTTTTTGGTCAGAATGTGCCAAGACTTCTCTTTCTCCATATGCTAAACTGAAAAAGGGTCTGTGAAGAATTGAGGTTTCCGTCTCTTTCCTGATAGCAACATCCCTGCTATAACGTTACCTTATAAAATAGGAGGATGAAATTGATAGCGAAGGCAACAAACAGCGCCAGCATCCTCATGTTGTAGAAGTTCCTGGCAAAGTAGTTCTGCAGGGGGAGACAGAAAGAAGAGCTGTCTGGATGTTCCACTCAAAGCAATGTGTTTTCTTTCAACGTTACTCAACATTAAAAAACGCGTCAACTGCACATGAGCATCGCCTGTGTAAAGATAATACAAGGAAATATGAGGATTCAGCAGGCTAAGTTAGACAAGTTAAGTGGGTATCTTCCAACGTTACAGCCTTGGTTGAGAGAGATACTGAGTTGACCACCACCGCTGAAACAAAAGGACAGAGAAGTTCCTTGTACCAGTAGTTTCCTCTGGTAGGCTAGGATCTTCTTCAGGAAGGCCGACTCCTGCAGATCCGGTTCATCAGACTTTGAGGTGTGATGCCTTCTCACTTTTGGCTTCATCTTCTCATTCTTCTGTTGTTTCTCTTGTTTCTCTACGTGTCCACCCCTGAAATCACAAAACAGTGCACACTTTCACACGTCACAATACTGCTCCAGAGTAATGGTTTTAAAATAAAGGTCTATAAACCAAAGCTCAGTTGTAAATGTGTGGATATTTTTAATGTCACAACATCTTTAACTGAATTGATCATCGTGAATAGATTAGATCACGGACAGATTACTGAATGGGCCATCAAGACACAAGTTAATACTAACATTTCTAGACACAGAATGACCACAAAAAGATGCAAAACAGCCAATGAGAGACACAAAACGTCTACCAAGCAAAACAACTACAAAGAGACACAAAAAGACCACAGAGATGCACAATGAATACAAATAGATACAATATTACCAAAAAGTTACCAAAAAGTTACCAAAAGCGCTTTACACATCATTTACGCTTTCACACACACGATGGCAGAGTCCGCCATGCAAGGTTACACCTGTCCATCAGGATCTAAACTGATTCACATTAATTTCAAGTTCAATTTGGGGTTCAGTATCTTGCCCAAGGAAATGTCCGTTCTGATTAGAGGACGATCTCTGACTCTGAGCCACAGTCGTCAGAGAGCCGGGATGCAAAACAAACAAAAGACGACCAACAAGACAAAACTGAGCAAATGGCCTACAGAGTGACGCAAAACAACCAAATAAAGATGCCAAAAGGCAGGAAGGGTGGTGGCCCTTTACATGTCAGTGCCCATGTCTCATAATCCCTCAATGGATAAGATAAGATTGACCATGTATATAAGACTTACTTTTGTTTGTAAACTACCTCTCTAACTACTTATCTTACTAACCTAACTTAAGGTGCACTTACTAGCCTTTTCATGAAACGTTCCACTGCATATCATATGGCCTAAATCTGCAAGTTCTGTCTCCGGTTGTAACTCTTCTTTCACGGTGGTTTATTGGCATTTCATAGCTGTATACTTTACTTTAATGTCCATACATGGTGTTTATTTGTCTGCCACCGTAGTTAGAATATCTGTAGCGATCAGATTACGCAACACAAATGTATACTTACTCTGATGTTTTCTCAGGTTCACATTCTGTCTCTGTTGTTGCTTCCTTCTCCTCTGAAGAAGAGCTCTCCGACTGAAACAGAAAATATTATTCAACAAACAAGACGATTTGCGAATGAGTGGATTTGAGCAATGCTAGCTGCATGACTCAATGAGTTTCTTCTACGGCTGACAGGATCCGCCAAGAGCACACATTGTTTTGAAGTGAGCAGGACTTCAGTAACTTTGGAATGAGAATCTGAAGACATTAAGTGGTTTGTTGAACGAGCTGGTCCATCTGCATTCTTGTCTGGGGTTTTGAAATGGAAAAGCACACTTAGCTGTTTGCAAAATGCAGAGACATATGTTATCAAAGTAAGCATAGGATATGGTTAAGAATAGTGTGAATGCTAGCAATAGCTGAGTAAACATTAGCTGTAATAAACTGGAAATAACTGGATTTTTTTAAGTGGGGCTGTATATACATTCCTGTGGTCAAATTACAGTCTGGTGGCTTAGAGTGACATATTAGCTTCAATTCCCCATTGAAAAGAGTTGTCTGATGGCAAGGTGAAGCAGCTGTGGACGGAAGCAGCAGAAACATTTATTTTAGCCATCGAACAAAATCAATATCAGTAATCAGTGTACGCTATATTTAAAATATTTCCAATGCTCTACCTTCAGCCATCAGACGGCTCATAATCGGGAGCTGAAGCCGTTACTAATGCTCTCTTGAAAGCCCCCAGAATCAGAAGAAAAACAGTCATTTTTCCTCGCAGAGCAGAGAAGTTGCTGGTCTACCGCTGCCTCGATCAATTTGTTTTTTTTGTTTTATTGTTGGACTTTCGGATCCAAACTAACAGAGTTTAGCGGTACATTGCTTAGCTTTCGTGGCCATGCTGCTGTCTACTTCTACAAACTGGGAGCATTCCAATCGCCAAGTTACTGTATTTAATACAATGATTAAGGTTGTTTATATACCGTATTTAGCAGGGTCATCATTCAGACACCTACCTCAGGGACATCTTTTTAGAAGGGCATTCTGACGCTAAAACATACGTACTTCAACCAAAATGTGAATGTTCAGATTTGAAGACATCTGGGAAGCTACAAAATGATATAAAAACCTACAAAAACAACGCCTGCCCTGGAAGTACTTCCGTAACACGACCGTAAGAAAGTAGATTCAAAGGTTTGATTAAAGTTTTGATTAAATGTTTATGGTCCACCACAACTGAAACTTGTGGAAGGATTTCTCTGGAATTTGGTTCACACATTTATGAATTAGAGTGCAATAAAAAATAACTTAGACTCACCTGATGCCTCCGTCTAAGCTCAGGTGGGGGTGCTGTGGATGGGGTTGGGGGTGTCGGGGAAGGAACCGGGGAGTTGAGCAGTTCAGTCAGGCTGGCGTTGGGGTTATGTGGGGTGATCTTGTACTGGCCCCCCTCTCTTCTTAAGTCCAAGCCAAAAATGTCTGACAGCAGCTCGGTCTCACTGGTGTTGACTGCCAGGTCAGCCAGTTCTTCTTTGGCAGAGCTGCGGTCAGAGGGTCTCTTCTCCCTGTCCTCCCCTTCACCTCTCACCTCGTCCTGGGTGGGGTCAGGCATGTTGGCCAGCAGCTCTGACACCTGGGGTGGAGGCAGTTTATGCATTTAGTTTGTTTTAATGGCCTGTGGATACTGCCCTATTCTTTCACAAGTATGTGTAGTAACCTTTATGGTCTTGGCCCCCTCCACCAGATTGCCTCCCATGAAGCTGTTGTAGAAGATTCGGCAAAAACCTCGGGCCACACTGAACGCCACGTGGAGTAGGCCCAGCAACACTGACCAGTAGAAAGACACCAGGGTGGTCACCATGTCCTTAACTGTCATGTTCTTTATCTTCTTTATTTTCTTCTTCAAAGTCTTCATGGACAGTACCTGAAAAGAGAGAAAAAGAAGAGGTGAGTGGTCCATTCCGTGGTGAACAACTGCTTGCTTTTGGGTACTAACAAGTATTAACAAGGTGTCTGGTGCCGTGCGAGCCCTCACCTTTATCAGCAGCATGACGTTGTATCGCAGCGCTAGCAGAGCCATGTGGACGGTGGTGACAGAGAAGAAGCCCATCTCAGGGTTCTCCTCGTCTGGCTTCTCCCGCTCACTCTCCTCTTTCATCGCTGAGCGTTCGCCGGCGTCAGACATCTGAGCCGCCAGCTGCATTTCAAAGATGGTGTCCTCGCAGAAGTTCACAAACAGCTCCATCTTCTCCTTCTCTCCTCCTTCATTCACCACATCAAAGATGAACTGACGCTTGGATTCTTTGACCTGGACAGTATTGAATTCAACGAGGCGGAAGGAAATAGTTCAGTCTTCAATACTGTCACCAAATCAAGTGACGAGGCAATTAAAATGATAAATTCCACATTCATTCATACGCTGTGCCGTCTTTACCTGAGGTTTCTCCCACTGTGTCCGACTGGACTCGCTGATCTCAAAGTAGACCCTCTCGATGCGCTTGGCACTGCCCATGATCTCGATCCGACCCAGGTAGGGTTGGAAGTAGTGCAGCACGCTATCTGCCAGCTCCAGGAAGGTCTGCAGCCGGGTGTCATGAGGCATGTGCTCCGACAGGTTGGTCAGCAAAACCGCCACATTGAAGCCGATGTCCTTTTAAAAAACATTTCAGGTTTGAATGAGTTTGTTTCGCATTTCTGCAGTTTTCCAACTATAAAACTGTGACGTATTAGAAAATAAATAAATTACGGAGCCAGGGGACGGGGGAAATGTTTGGAAACTCAAATCATAAAAATGTCAAAGATTAAAGTAGAAAACAATGTGAGACTGAGAACACTTGAGGTGCTATATAAAAAACATTGCACACATCTCAAAATAGAAGAATAAAAATATTTCCCCCAGTTTCCAGACATTTTCTTTTAAATTCATATGGGACACAGGTAACATGTTTTATACTTCTTTTGATCCAAATCGTATTTTGCATATACCTTTTGTTAACAACTTATTTTGCAGACCAGACGTAGTCACACAAGTAGCCAAGCCCCTCAACGTTAATCTTGGAAATTAGGAGTTTCTTTCTCGGAATAATATTTCTCTGGCTGTCATTTTTTAAATGTATTTCTTTTTTACATACACTGACCCTAAAACCCTGTCGTAATATAACACTCAACCTGCAATATCCTGTAATAAATGAGGCTCTTGAGGATGGCCAGTTCCATCCAAAACTCAAATAGTATTACTTAGGTCTGTTTTTCTGGGGTAAATGTTACTGTAATGTACAGGCTGTAATCTAATACTAATAAGCTCTCTAGTTTTGGAAAGTGAAAGTAAAAAAGTACACAATAAATATTGTTTGACTGAGCAAGGGATGCCCCATGTGGGCTTCCCCATACAAAAAATACAAAGAATTGTACCAAATTCTACTGTGATACTGCAAACAAATATCCCCAACTCATTTATGGAGTACAACAAATGGAAAGGCAGAAGAAAGAAAGACAGAAAAAGAAGACATAAATAGAAATAACAAGCAAGCTCTCCCACTAAACCCCCTTTGAGTTGTTAAAACCATTCTCTAAGAATAGATTTTATCAACGGATTTTAAGGATTTAAGGGCTTACATTTGGACAATTTAAGGCCCTTATAAGACTTTATAAAAGATCTGTAAACATTAAGGTCATTACCTTGGCTGGCTCATGAAAGCGCTCCACAAATTCTTCATAGTCCAGGAGCTCATTCTCATCAGTCTCAGCACATGAGAGCAGGAACTCTGTCTCCGACTGGGTGTAGTGTTTGTGGCTCTCCATGGCCTTATGGAAGTCCCTCTTGGAGATGACACCTGTGAGTGAATTCATGAATCTATAAATCATCATCTGGTGATCTCATCTCGATGCTACCCCAATGACAAATGTGATGACGAGTAAATGTGGGTTCAGAGCCTTGCCTTTTCCGTCAGGGTCATACTCCTTAAAGGCGTCGGAGGAGGTCAAGTCTTTCAACTTGAGGAACATGTCAAAAAACTTGAGGATCATCTCCACATTGTTGGAGGACTCCACCAGCATGTCCACCATCTGCTTCCCAATAGTCCCATTCACCACATTACCTGTGAAACCACAACACAACGTGACATATTTCTAACCATCCAAGTGTTTGCAATGCCTGACCACGTTCTCTAAACTCAGAATGTCAGATTGTATAGACGTCTATGAGAAAATGACTCTCTCTTGATTTATTTCCTCAGTAAACATTGTAAACATGAGTTTATGGTCTCTTGTTTTAAGTCTTCTTCAATACAATATGATGTTCATTTAGTAAATGATGGTCCATTTAGAGTAAAATATACCATAAAGCAGAGTATGCTTTAGGGCGGGACTACGTTGTGATTGACAGGTCTCGGTGTTGTCTGTGTTTTCGTCTTAACCTTGCAACCTCGACCACATTGCAATGATACAAAGCCAGATGAAAATCTGCAAAATGTCCTTTTGATGTGATAGTTCAAAGCATAACAGCAACGGCTTATTTTGATTTTGTCATTGCTCCATATGCCTGCAGACAACTAGATTAGTCTGTTTACCTGATCATCAGCCTGTCTAGCACTATTGACAGCAACAGGGATAAATCCTTTATTAGCCATGTGTGTCCACTCACTCAGAGCTTTTTTGAGTGAGTCTGTAGAATCAAACTTAATAAAACAAGAATGATTTAACTCATTTCATTTTTCATCTCATGCAATAACCTTGTGTTTCTGTCATTCCATCAGCTCTTTCAGTAAGCCACTCCTGCTTTAATATTGAATAAGGGAGTACTCGTGAAATCCAACCTACCCTCCAGCATAGACAGCAGCATGACCACCATATCTTTCTGAAGATCCATCAGTTCTTTCAGCAACTCAATCTGACTTGAGTCCTGATGCGAAAAAAGACACAAAAAACGTGTTGAAACTTTGAGCCATCTCAGGGAGAACTAACTCAGAGAGGTTTTTCGCTTAATACTTTAAAGTGAGATATGAATATTTAATGAGAATGTGAATGAATTGGGAGCCATAATGAAGGATGGTTACTATGAATTCCAGGAAATGTTGTTTATCATATGCTTTAATAATTCAGAATTTCAATTGAAACGCTAAAGGCAAAAATAACTAGGAGGATACTGTAATGTGTTTCCAGTTGGAGGAGTTCCAGGTCTTCCACACAAGTGATAGAGACAGGATTGTGAGATTGTCTGGTAGTTAAATGTCCTGGCTTCATTCTTTGTTCTGGTCCTTGGCTTTCGC
>NC_046984.1:2202967-2215467 GCF_009769545.1 Cyclopterus lumpus | reverse complement strand
AATGTGATAATGGTTATTTTTTTCCGAACGTTTCCCATTCCACCCGCTTCACATCCATCACCCAGTTGACGCGTTCTGATTTGCCTCAGAGTTACACTCAGACCAGCCGATGAGCTTTGCTGAATTCTCATCAGCAAACACACACATTGAGCACCCATTTCTGGTTGTGTCAGTGTTTTGGACAAAGGCTAGCCCTTTCAGCAGGATATTCTTTGAAGCTGTGTGTTCCCTGAAAACAAAAGGTGCATCGGCATGCGTCTGAAAAGGTGTGCACACTTCCACGGAGAGGTCCTGGCACATGCTAAAGAGCCTCCCGTACAGACCCGGTGAAAGAGCAGCTAATCCCCCAGGAGCTGGATTATCCACATGTTTTTATGGACTCTCCCATACAGACGACAAGAAACAGCAGAAGAGCTTCGATGACAATCTGCTTCCTGTTTACACCGCGAATGCCTGCCCGGTGCAGGTGAACGTCATGTGATGTTTGTTTTCAAGCGTGTTACGTTGGACTGAGATCATTTTTAAGACTGTGCTGAAACGCTCGAGTGTACGGAGAGTGCTTTCCATTTAAAACGTGCGTGTTGGGGTCAGGTGACGTCAGGCTGCAGTGTCATTTATCTCTCCTGTAGGAGAAACTCAGCTCTGTTAGCTAATGGAGACGCCCTTTTCAACACACAGACTTTTATGATCTTTTGTGTGTGTGCGTGCGTGTGTGTGTGTGTGTGTGTGTGGGAGAGAGTGAAGACAGGCAGTAGATGAGTTTTAGTTAAGGAGGTTTCACGAGTACCGAGTCGATGCCCAAATTCTTCATTTTCTACAGAACCCAGACAATTCAATTAAATTCAGTTTATTTTTATAGCCCAAAATGACAAATTACAAACTCCCCTCAGAGGGCTTTGCAATCTGTACACATACGACATCCCTGACCTTTGACCTCACATCGGATCAGGAACAAAAATAGAAAAAAAACCTTTTTACGGGGAAAAAGTGAAGAACCCTTCAGGAGAGCAACAGAGGAGGATCCCTCTTCCCGGATGGACAGATGAATAGATGTCATGTGACCAGATGAACAGAGTTACAGAGTTACATAAACACATTACATGGATATGACAGAAATTATTCATTTAATGAGAGTAGTAAGCAGAAGAATGGTGGACAAATTACAACTACTAATAGCAGTGGATGTAGCAGAATAATAATCGTAATAAAAGCAGTAATGGTATCAGAAATATTAATACAAATATGACCAGGGTCCAGATATTGAGTTTGATTATGATGTTCAAGCACTATTAAAATGAGTATAATTCAATTCAATTCAGTTTATTTTGTATAGCCCAATATAAGGCAAAGGTATATTATGACATCATCATGTGTTCAAATGTACTGGAGAATAAATGGGATTACAGCAATATAATATAATAATAGATAATAGAGGGAATAATGACCTGTTTGACTAACACTAATGTGTTTATTGTTGTATTGGTATTGAGAATTGTGGAATGTATTGGTATTGACTGCTACATTACTGGTATTGTGATATCCTGGTTGTGTGTGTGTGTGTGTGTGTGTGTTTGTGTGCGTGTGTGCGTGACAGTATAAAGTAGTGGTGTAACAGACCAAAATGTACCCGTGATTCGTACGGCGATGGGACTCCTCAACGATCGGTGTCAGCGGCATCGTTGTGAAAACCCGTTCACTATTTTCTGTTATGTTATCCACCAAAATGAGAAAATAAGGAGTTACGTTGATAGTGAAAAAAATGCTTCTGTCAGAGGCAGAATGCTCCAGAAGTATTGTTTATTTGCCGGCGTTGTTGTTTTTGATTTGCTACGGACAATATTCAGTGATTTCAGTAGGTTGAGCCAATCAGAAGCGTTACAAGCCCGCCCTCCGGCTCCTCCCACCCAGGTTAAAACCACTAGCATCGTTAGCAATCTGTTGCATCACACGCACGCACACACACACACACACACACACAGTCTGACTGTCACAGCACTGCTTTTCTTTCGTATTGTTTTTGTTCACGGGAAAGGAAGCATTCACGCCTCCCCATTCACTGTGTGTGTGTGTGTGTGTGTGTGTGTGTGTGTGTGTGTGTGCGTGTGTGTGCGTGTGTGTGCGTGTGGCGGAAACGAGTCCTATGTGGGTTTCCTGTCTGCCAGGGGACTGATAAGGTGTCTAGTGAGGCTGAATTTGCTTTGTTTTTCTATCTCTCTCTCTCTCTCTCTCTCTCTCTCTCTCTCTCTCACATGCAGTGTAAGTGTCGAAGTACATCATCGTGAAACTGATAAACTGATGTTGTGTTTTGGGTTGGTTCCTCTTAAAGGTTCCTGTGTTTTAGTTTCAGTTTGCTGTCCCTTCAAACTGATGGATGGCATGTAGAAGGGTCCGTTAACTCGGGGTCCTTTCTGAGTTTTGTTCGTGTTTCGTCCGTTGCCCGTTCTAGAAATATTATTTGAACAAGAAAAGAAGTTGAAAGAAAAACAAAATTACCATTATTTTCAGTTATTATCGTGTAACGCCAATTTAACATTATCTAGTAAATAATTTAATCTTGGCCAATTTGTTTGGAATCGGGACCATCATAATTTAAAATAAAGTTAAAAAGATCACATCTCATGCCCCGGACTCGGTGTCAACTTCGAGCTTTGAGGGAGTCTGGCCCTTTAATAAAATTGTACAGCTCTGTCTCCGGTTATTGTCAGATTGTTTCGTCATAAGCCCGATTTTCCACTCAAATGTATCGCAAACCTTCACCAAATTCCATTAAAACAGTTAATCATTATGCGATTATTGGGAGTTGGTTCATGGAGATAAGCAGAACGTGGAAAGCCATTGCATCAATTAAAAGAGCGCCAGTCAAAGGGCGAAGAGTGGATGGAAATGTTCGTGTCATGTATTATTGTGAGGACGTTTAATGTGAGAATTGAAAAGGGCATAAAAACAGGAAAACGCATCTATAGGATGTTATATTTGACGCGTTATCATAAAAATATTGATTATAGAAGCTTGAAGACTCGCTGGTTCTCGCAGGTTTGTAGGCGGCGCCACTATTACTCCCTCTGCTTCAGATTCAAACAGATGACCAGCAGAAGGGGGGACAGGTCACATCTGTGTGATCTTCAACCCGGAGAAATTCCAGAAGGACAAATTACTCGAGTGCGTCGTCAGGAACACACATTTGTCAGCGAGTGTTGACGGGGCTCGGGTTACTCGTGAATAGGTGTTGGCTCAGCCTGTCTCGCCGCTCGGCCCTCCTCCTCCTCCTCCTCCTCCTCCTCCTCCTCCTCCTCCTCCTCCACCTCCTCGGTCTGTCCAGGACTTGTGGTCCGCGGTGACGCATCTTCTTTCTACACGCTCGCACCATATGAGGACAGACAGCTGCCGACGCACAGGATGTGATGTAGCGCTCTGATGTAACGCAGTAGTAAATGTGATATTCAGGATTATTTAGTCTGTTAGATGCTTACCCGCATATTACACTGTGGTCAAATTAATGGGATGGCAAATACAAAAACTACAACTGTAAAAGAACATCCTCCTCATTCCTGACCCACGACCAACTTGGTGGTTAATTGGACAGAATAATTGTTCCATGTTTACTACACACACAAACACACACACACTCCCATCCACCAACTGTGACACTCTTCTTTTCAATAAAAGTGTTTTCGATCACATTGACGTAAACCTCAAAGCCCAGAATTTCGTGGAGCACTGGAGCCGAGTGAGGTGTTGCTGCATGTCGGTTGTGTTACTGCAGTACAGTTCCATGCTGTTTTTTCACATCTCTGTTTGTTTTCCGCCGTGTTTGTAAATGCTCATAAACAACGGAAACCGTAATGGGACGTCTCAGCACTTTGAACAAAGGTTATCCAGGTTGAACGTGGCACTATGTCAATATGCAGTGCTGTGTTTAAAACATCTTTACATCTGAAACCCCGTCCCCTCTGCTGCATACATGTGCTGTGGTCTAGGGAGGCATGGGTTAGTTGCTCTTTGCAAATATAGCTTGTTTACGTACACACACACTAAACTGTTGTCTGTGTTTCTCTAGTTGTGTTTGTGCCGTGCATAGGACGGGCGTCTTCAGGCTTCCCCACACTGACACGACCCGCTTTCTGTCACACAGAGACCCCTCTCGCTCTGACATGACTCCATCACTGGAGCTGGCGTTACACAACAACACGGGAAACAACGAATCAGAGCCGTTACGTGACTTCTTGGCACACGCTCGTCAGATCAGCCAATCGGAACACGTGCGGGAGGCGGTGACCGTCGGCCGGCGCTGTTTGATTCATCAGCACGTCTCTGCAGAGCCGTCACAGGATCATATCTCATCTGACACCACAGAGGACTCCAGCAGAGAGGAGAGAGATGGTTCTCGAAGGCACCTTCATAGTCCTCTCCCCCATCCCACACGATTGCATCGCTCATCCAGATATTACATCATCTCTCTCTCTCTCTCACGCTGAGCACTGTGTGAACTCATTAAAGACTTTCAATGCAAACTCCCATCAGAGACAAAGTGAATTCCAATGACCAGACGACACCTGAGGGCAGAGGGCGGGGGGGAGAAAGTGAATGACGGGATTGATAGAGAGGATAGGGGAGATCTGCTGTCAGCCATGCTGCATCATGGCATTGTGGGAAACGGTTACAGTCTATGGGGGCGGGGTTTTCAATGGAGACAGACCGCTGGACTAAAACCATGTGATGTTGTCTCCAACTGCCACCTCTGTAGCAAAGGCAAATGGTGCAGAGCCAGTAATAAAACTGATGGGACACTCTTGTATCTAACCCACGTGCACACTCACTCACACACGCACTCTTTCATGCTGTGATCTGGCTGAGTGCCCGTGTGCTGCTACACAACAACGTTATCTGGCAGAGCTCTCCTCTGTCCTAATTTCAGAGCGGTAGAGACGCAGACGGGCAGAGAGAGAAGCTGTAAATTCACAGATTGTCTGTCTGTGTGTGTGTGTACTGTACTTTACAGAGATGAACTCCTGCAGAGGTTTTATCTGTAGCCGTTGCCAGCAGAGAGGATTTGATGCAAGTATCCCCGGCTGGAGAGACGCTATAAATATCCTCCCAAAACTAACCCAATGATTTGTGATTCATAAGCTCACATCGTTTGTCTCTCTTCGTCAGAGAAGCTACAGCTGAAGTGATTCATGTCTGTCAGATGGCTTCTCTAACAGCAACCTTGTTTTTCAGCTCTTGTAAAAGGCCCTGCACACTGGGGCAGTCACGATACCAGAAATGTAGCGGTTGATACCAATGGCATTGAAATTTCCCAACACTCAATGCCCAATTTACAATCCTTTATTACTGTTTGCATACAGGTTTTTAATTCCCTCTCTAATATCTATTTTCTAACGCTGTAAAAACATCTCCGTCAAACAACTGAATTAATTCAGGTTTCTCGCCAAAAGCTGCATTTTAACTAGGTCACATCTGAAAACATCATTTACCTTGGCCAAGCTCAGGTTAGCTAGCTTTTCCGACTAGATACTGCTGCCACTACCGCTAACTAGCGCTCATGAGGATTTCAACACAGACCTGTTGAAATAGTCTATCGTTATAGGTGTTGAACCACAGCTGTGTACTAGTTTGCCCATGTGCATTAGTGATCAGGCGGGAGCATAGACTAATTCTAAGAAGTGGACACAGTCGTCATGACGATGTGTGGAATGATGTTATAAAACCTTGAGTTTGGCGTTTTGGCTGTTGCCATCTTGGCATTTTGCAACAAGTAAACCATATTTGGACTGAGGAAGAGTGACGTAGAGACGCAGTATACGACCAGTCAATCACCGTGTAGCCCCGCCCTAAAGCATCCCCTGCTTTATGGTCTGTTTGACTCTAAATGAACCATCATTTACTAAATGTACATCATGCTGTATTGAAGAAGACTTCCAACTAGAGATTGAGACCTTAAACTCATGTTTACAATGTTTACAGAGGGAATAAATCAAGAGAAGTAGAGTCATTTATATAGACTTCTATACAACCAGAGGAGTCGCCCCCCGGTGGTCAGGAGAGAGAATGTAAGTTTAAGGCACTTCTGCACCGGCTTCACTTTTCAGACTTGAGCAGGCTGTACGGCTCGGGTAGCAAGCGTCCCTTAAAGGTAAACAAGCCGATAGATGATGTAACAGCGTTACGAGCATACTCGCGGAAACCGTGTCGGAAACATTTCTCATGCTGGCATCGGCATTGGACCAGCTCCATGTATGCTACACTGTAGAAAGAAGAAGTATTGGTTTTGGTGACACCCCAATTGTACACTAATCACATGAAGGCTAAACAGCAGGTAAGCAGGAGTCCTTAAGGCGGAGGTGTGGAAGGCAACAGCCAGAGAATAATAAATGAGTGTAATATCTTTGTTTGACTTCCCTGACAGCTCCAGTACTGCTACGTTACCTAGCAACAAAGGCCCACTTTGTAGAATGATATACAACACACACGCACACATGCGCACGCACACACACACACACACACACACACACAAGGGCATCTTGTTATCTGGTTACTATGCTGGCTCTGTTTCTGTTGACAAGAGAACAGAGGAGTGAGTGTGTGTGTGTGTGTGTGTGTGTGTGTGTGTGTGTGTGTGTGTATGCTTGTCTTTGCCCGCCCTCACATGCAGCTCACTCCTTAAGCCAGCTGTAACTCTAAACCGCCTTCCCCATTGTAATGTATCGGTAACACATAGTACGTCTACGTCACCCACAGACCCACAGACTTAAACAGGTCTGTGGGTCTCGTTAGCCGGCCTGAGAGTGAACAAGTTTGAGATGTAGTTTTTGGTAGAAATTGGGTCAGCAAAAGTCCCCCATCCCAGAACAGATGGAGCCGTCTAGTGTAATCTCCTGCCTCCTGTGGATCTGTGTGTGCATGTGTAATTATAGCTTACCTTTATGGCAGTGAGGGCTGCAGAAGAAAGCCATTAGTTTCCCCGCACAGGAGCAGGTCAGGCCCCTCGCTCTGACTAAACAGAGGCAGCAAAACACAGGACGTGTGTCTCTGTCCTCCCTTCAGAGTCACTTCAGTTCACACTTCCTCTCAGGCCTCCATGTTCAGATGCCGGTGGAGAATATGGGGTTGAAAACACCTGCTTTACGTACATAGCTCCATCTGTGTTCTACACGTTTAGCTGTTGTTGTTGAGTGTGTGTGTGTGTGTGTGTGTGTGTGTGTGTGTGTGTGTGTGTGTGTGTGTGTGTGCAATCAGGACATCTTTTCTGCTTTTCTACTTGCTGATCTCTGATGATGTCATATTGTAAACAACCAATCAGTGTTTAAATTGACACAAGAAGAGTTAGTAACGTTAGCAGCACTGCTAATGGCCAACGAATGAAGGTTTTGTCCACTTACATTATGCTGCGTTCAGGCTCCGTTCAGTGAAAATGAGTATTGGGCAAATGTGAATCATTATAACGTTATCATGATTCACATGTAATCTTGTAAAATATAGTGTTGGTGTGAAACTTAAATCCAGTTAGAAGGAGAATCTTACATAGGTATTAAAGATGAATTAAGACCTGTTATTTGTATTTTAATACATCAGTTAAACTACTAGTGACAACATTTGTTCTAATCCTTAAAAGTACTCTTTTATTTCCTAATCATTTGAGTTGTTATGACAAAGTAAAAGGGTAACATTTAGAAATGTTGATGGTTTACGGACTTGATTTTTGGCATGCTGGTAAAGAAATGTATCTGTATCCTGGAGCCTTACAGACAAGCTGCTATAATCAAACCACAAAGGGACCTGTATCTGCCAACTGTGTGAAGATGACTTCCTATAATCCCGT
Organism: Cyclopterus lumpus; assembly: GCF_009769545.1. Lineage (NCBI taxonomy): Eukaryota > Metazoa > Chordata > Actinopteri > Perciformes > Cyclopteridae > Cyclopterus > Cyclopterus lumpus. The sequence continues at coordinate 2,207,645 of NC_046984.1, read as the reverse complement.
GTTTGCTTGACATGCAGATATTAGTACGTGTGTGTGGAAGGTAATGAGTGTCAATAAAGCTCAATTGAACAGAGCAGAGGGGGGGGAGTGGGAGTTAGACAGATTGCTGTAGAGAGATAGCTGAGAGGCAGGAGAGAAATTCAAAGAGTGGTGAGTAAGAGAGAGCGAGGCTGCGTCACACACACACACACACACACACACACACACACACACGCACACACACACACAGAGGGAGAGTGAGAGGAAGTGTGCATCGGCCGGCCGTGCCTCTGTCCCTCCCTCTCTCTCTATCTCTCTCCTTTCTCCCCTTTCTTGCGTCAGCAGCAGTTAAAATGTCGGCCGTGTAGCTCGTCCTCTGCTCTGCCTTGTTTTCCTCTTGGCCATCTGCCTTTTCTTGCCAGAAGAAGGAACCACACATCGCTCTTGTTCTCTCACTGCCCTTTTTTTCTCTCTCTTTTTTACCCTCGTCATCCTTTCCTTTCTTCCTTCCTGCCTCTCCCCTCTTTGCTCGCTGGATCAAAGCTAGTTTTGTCAAGTGTTTTTCTTCAGAGCCATTGCTCCTTGACGTTGCTTGGAGACGGAGGAGAGAGGTAACGTTACAGATTTCGCACACATCGCTGCCGTTTCTTTAATCGAAAAGCCAGAGTTGAGTTTGATCCGTGCGACTAAAGTAACACACTGCCAGGGAGCAGAGGACGTTTCCTAGAATAGGCTGTATGGTCTTCCTAAGCTGCTCGATCCGAGATGTCGACCTGTATGTGTATGTGTGTGTGTGTGTTACTGTGTGTATGGCCTACAGTCTCTGAAAATGCTGTTAGCATTATAATCTAGCTGCTACCGTCATACCTCCTGACTACTTAATACCTGCTACAACTCGTTTCTACCACAGCGATGTCAAATTCTATCTGTGGTGTCGTAGAGCACACGGCGCCGTTCTGTTCCAGAATATTGACCATGGTGTTAATACTTGATTCACACAAGTCTTGTAGATTAAAGAAGACAAAAAGTACAATAGTGCCAGTGGATTCCAGTTTATTTGTTTGCTTCTTTCCCCTCCAAATTCAGTAGGTGTAATTCTCGTTATGTTCTGTGACTTAGCCATTACCCGGTGCGACCTCATCTTCCTCGAACTCTGATCTGGAATCGCCATCCTCTTCTGCTTGTGTTGCGAGACCGTTCTGTCCGAGTGGAAGGTGGTAAATCATTTCATTTGTCCCAGTACGCGGTGTGTTTGCTGATGCACCAAACGGGGTTCACAGTGAGGACATTGTAGTTTCTGATTAACAGTGCCTCTTGGCTTTTTCCGTCGCGATTTCATCAGCTGTGAGAAGCCATGGGCAAATCGACAGTGTGCACCCGTGCAGCTCGCTCTCTTTTGTGTAACTCGGCCCTACATTCAGCCTTAAAGAGGTCACTGCACTAAATGTACTCCCGAAAGTCAGGTAACCTGTCAAAAAGAAGTGGTCACCGGCCTGTGAAAACGGCTTCAACAAGAGGGAGAGATCAGACCTCATCAAGCGTTAAACCCCACGGCCACGCCCCTTCTTCGGGGGAAAAGAATCACGTTGTCGAACAAGGAGAGAAACAGTAAAACCATATTTATAGCCGAGGCTTTTCACTCTGAGATTTGAGGCACATGAATATTTACTGTCAGTGAGGTAAACTGCTTACGGATGCTGGTTCCAGTTACTACTGACGGGTATGGCTTGAGTGGGAGGATGCTGCTGCACCGGACACAGGACAGCAGCATCACACCAAATGTCAGCCCACATCAAACTGTGTTGGCTATTAACAGCTCGGTTACTGACAGCTTTACGCTGCAACATCAAATCGCTGAGTTGAGTCATGGATCAGCTTGGACGGCTGAAGGCACGTTTGGGACAACCTTTTTGAAACCACAGTCCCACAGTCTGTCTCTGTAGGACCTTCGGTTTTCAAAGTGTAGGGACCAGTGTTTCTGGAGCCGAACTGATTTGTCGTTTTTTTATTTTTTTTATCTGTCTCTTGCAAGTCCCTCAACTTTATCGAAGTGCCATACTGAAGGACCGAAGTACCCCGTTAATCATTTTTAACGAGAGTTTGAATGCACCTCAAGGCAGATTCCTGACAAGATGACATAATTAACTGACAAGATCATTTTATCATCCTGACAGTTCTTCATACAACAGTAGTTCATTGCTCCGAGAGAGAAGCCAATGACAAAGTGCCTTAAACATGCATTATCTCTCCTGTCCAGCAGGGGGCGGCGACTCTGGTTGTATAGAAGTCTATGCATCATGTGTTTAAAGCTGCATTCTCTCTCCTGACCAGCAGGGGGCGACTCCTCTGGTTGTATAGAAGTCTATAGAAAATGACTCTACTTTTCTCTTGATACCCTGTGTATAATTGTAAACATGAGTTTATGGTCTCAATCTCTAGTTTAAAGTCTTCTTTAATACAGCATGATGTTCATTTTGTACATTATAGTCCATTTAGAGTCAAACAGACCATAAAGCAGTGGATGTTTTAGGGCGGGGCTACTGTGACTGACAGAACAAATTATGTGCGTGCGTGTATCTGTCTTTTAGATTCCTCTTTCTCACTCTTAGGTTGTAGCCTTAGTTCCTCTTTGTTGATTCACTTTGCGTTTGGCAGTTGTCATGAGTCTCTGGAATGTTCCCCCCACACATTGAATAATTCAACTCTTTATACACTTGCCGTTCTGGAACAGATGGGCTGTCTTCTGCGGAGCTGTTTGTTGCCTGAATAACAGCTGTCTACTTCTGCTATCTGGTGTTGAACATACTACGACCTTTACTTTAAAGCAGCATTGTTCTTTGAGATGAAGGTCAAAGTAAAAGTCTGTGCTGCTGTCTGATGTAGGTGTTGCTGTGGAGCTGCCAGCTGCAGTAGCTGCTGCTGATGCCGGGTGGCGTTCAACTTGAATGTGGCGGTGGCACAGAGGAAAAAGCACTCACGCCACCTGTTTGATGGAAACATTATTGATATTCATTCCTCACCCCCCTTCAACCTGTTTAATTTAGATTCATGGGGGAAATCTTCACAGCGTGACCCTTATCTAAACCCTAGTGGCACCGGTTAAAAAAATATATATCACAAAACAATTGTTGCTCTTTAAAGGCAAAACCACAAGGGGGGGGGGGGGATTTACATGATTACTAACATGCTTAGTGGATTAATGATTAGTTAACTTACAGAAAATCCATATTCGACTATTTTGGTATTTGATGATTCTTTTTATTTGTTCAGCAGAAATGTGAAACATCCTGTGGTTCCATCGTTGTAAACTGGGTCTCCTTAAAGGTGCTCAGTGTGGAATTTAGAGCATGTTTATTGCCTCCGCACAGAGATGGATAGAGGCTAATGGTGCTCCCAGCTAATGGTGCTAGCAGTGCAGACATAGCGAGAGTGTAGTTCTTGTGTGGCAATAAGGTAAATGAATGGATAAAAACAAATAGAGGATCACTACCTTTCTGTCTTTGGTAAGCTAAATAATCTGCTGCTCTGTCCTTCTGGCTACCGTAGTTTCAACTGTTCTTCCCTGTCGTCGCCATCCAGCTACATTTCCTCGGCATGACTGCATAGACAGGTACCTGGTTTTGGGAGCAGACGCCCCACACTGATCAATGAACCATTCGGGCCAGGTACCGGGACTCACAACCTTTAAGGCTATTTGTATGGTTCGCCAAAGTAATAAATGAGGTATCCATACATTTCAGGTTACTGGTATCCTCATTGTTTAAACGATGTCCTGCCGACTAGAGGCCGACCGAATGATCTGCTCTGAACTATCTATGTTGGCAGAACGAGGCCCTGTTAGAGGCCGATTACTCCGGTCATTATGTGGTTATTAACAAGGTCCCCTTTCGCTGAAAACACTCCCGAGAACAGCGTATTGTACAGCGAAAGTTACCTCTCCAATATATAAAACGCAGCACTTTGAGCTCCCAATAGGCATCAACCGTTTAATCCACTTTGTTCTGCTCCAAATATTGTCACGGTATCGGCCTTTAAAGATCCACTATCGGTCAACCTCTGCTCTGAACCATCTACTGAACTCTAGATCCAGGTGGGTGTTCTACCTGCACCAGTTAATCATGTAACCTTCCTGATAATGTAATTAGAAGCGGAACATCCTGGGCCCTGGGAGGAGCACCCAATACACCCGGATGGTAGATTACATGTCAGATGACACCAAGCAGGAGAGATCTACTATCTCCTGTCTCCCTATCGCAACCCCTCTAATGTGCTGTTATTTAGGAAATGTTCATCCAGTGTTGTGCATATAAAACTCTCTGACTCCATCTGACCTTCATCAGATTATGGCCCCCCTGGAAGCTTTAGTGTGTGCATGTGCGTGCATGTGCGGAGTAGCCTCTCTCGGTCACTTAGCGATGCATGAGCTCCATCATTGGCTCTTCATCTCCTTTACATTCTGCTGCACTTTTTCCTGATCAATTATTAAACAAGCAACAGCAGAGCACATGCCTTAACGTGTGTGTGTGTGTGTGTGTGTGTGTGTGTGTGTGTGTGTGTGTGTGTGTGTGTGTGTGTGTGTGTGTGTGTGTGTGTGTGTGGTCTCTGTACATCCACCGGTCGGAGTGTGCGTCTCCTCCACTCTGCTACCACCCGTCTGGAAATACACCCTGACAGAATGCTTTTTTCCCAGCACACTGGC
>NC_046984.1:2177967-2195467 GCF_009769545.1 Cyclopterus lumpus | reverse complement strand
CCCAGTGTTGCTCCATTGTTGCTCCAGTATTGTCCCAGTGTTGCTCCAGTATTGTGCCAGTATTGCTCCAATATTGTGCCAGTGTTATCACAGTGTTGTCCCAGTGTTGTCCCAGTGTTGCTCCAGTATTGTCCCAGTGTTGTCCCAGTGTTGCCTGAGTGTTGTCCCAGTGTTGCTCCAGTGTTGCCCCAGTGTTGCTCCAGTGTTGCTCCAGTGTTGTCCCGGTGTTATTCCAGTGTTGTCCCAGTGTTGCTCCAGTGTTGCTCCAGTGTTGTCCCGGTGTTGTCCCAGTGTTGTCAGTGTTGTCCCAGTGTTGTCCGTGTTGCTCCAGTGTTGCTTCAGTATTGTCCCAGTGTTGTAAGTGGTGTCAGTGTTGTCAGTGTTGTCACAGTGTTGCTTCAGTATTGTCCCAGTGTTGTCTGTGTTGTAAGTGGTGTCAGTGTTTTCCCAGTGTTGTCACAGTGTTGCTCCAGTATTGTCCCAGTGTTGTCCCAGTGATGCTCTAGTGTTGTCAGTGATGCTCCAGTGTTGTCCCAGAGTGTTGTTCCAGTGTTGTCCCAGTGTTGCTCCAGTATTGTCCCAGTGTTACTCCAGTGTTGCTCCAGTATTGTCCCAGTGTTGCTCCAGTATTGTGCCAGTGTTGCTCCAATATTGTGCCAGTGTTATCACAGTGTTGTCCCAGTGTTGTCCCAGTGTTGCTCCAGTGTTGCCCCAGTGTTGCTCCAGTGTTGCTCCAGTGTTGTCCCGGTGTTATCCCAGTGTTGTCCCGGTGTTGTCCCAGTGTTGTCATTATTGTCCCAGTGTTGCTCCAGTGTTGCTTCAGTATTGTCCCAGTGTTGTCTGTGTTGTAAGTGGTGTCAGAGTTGTCAGTGTTGTCCCAGTGTTGTCACAGTGTTGCTCCAGTGTTGCTTCAGTATTGTCCCAGTGTTGTCCCAGTGATGCTCTAGTGTTGTCAGTGATGCTCCAGTGTTGTCCCAGAGTGTTGTTCCAGTGTTGTCACAGTGTTGCGCCAGTATTGTCCCAGTGTTGCTCCAGTGTTGCTCCAGTGTTGTCCCAGTGTTGCTCCAGTATTGTCACAGTGTTGCGCCAGTATTGTCCCAGTGTTGCTCCATTGTTGCTCCAGTATTGTCCCAGTGTTGCTCCAGTATTGTGCCAGTATTGCTCCAATATTGTGCCAGTGTTATCACAGTGTTGTCCCAGTGTTGCTCCAGTATTGTCCCAGTGTTGTCCCAGTGTTGTCCGAGTGTTGTCCCAGTGTTGCTCCAGTGTTGCTCCAGTGTTGCTCCAGTGTTGTCCCGGTGTTGTCCCAGTGTTGTCAGTGTTGTCCCGGTGTTGTCCCAGTGTTGTCAGTGTTGTCCCAGTGTTGTCCGTGTTGTCCCGGTGTTGTCCCAGTGTTGTCAGTGTTGTCAGTATTGTCCCAGTGTTGCTCCAGTGTTGCTTCAGTATTGTCCCAGTGTTGTCTGTGTTGTAAGTGGTGTCAGTGTTTTCCCAGTGTTGTCACAGTGTTGCTCCAGTGTTGCTTCAGTATTGTCCCAGTGTTGTCCCAGTGATGCTCTAGTGTTGTCAGTGATGCTCCAGTGTTGTCCCAGAGTGTTGTTCCAGTGTTGTCCCAGTGTTGCTCCAGTATTGTCCCAGTGTTGCTCCAGTATTGTGCCAGTGTTGCTCCAATATTGTGCCAGTGTTATCACAGTTTTATCCCAGTGTTGTCCCAGTGTTGCTCCAGTGTTGCCCCAGTGTTGCTCCAGTGTTGCTCCAGTGTTGTCCCGGTGTTATCCCAGTGTTGTCCCGGTGTTGTCCCAGTGTTGTCAGTGTTGTCCCAGTGTTGTCCGTGTTGTCCCGGTGTTGTCAGTGTTGTCAGTATTGTCCCAGTGTTGCTCCAGTGTTGCTTCAGTATTGTCCCAGTGTTGTCTGTGTTGTAAGTGGTGTCAGTGTTTTCAGTGTTGTCCCAGTGTTGTCACAGTGTTGCTCCAGTGTTGCTCCAGTGTTGCTTCAATATTGTCCCAGTGTTGTCCCAGTGATGCTCTAGGGTTGTCACAGTGTTGCTCCATTGTTGTCTCAGTGTTGTCCCAGTGTTGTCAGTGGTGTCACTGTGTTGTCAGTGTTGTCCAAGTGTTGCTCCAGTGTAGCTTCAGTATTGTCCCAGTGTTGTTCCAGTGTTGTCAATGTTGTCACAGTGATGCTCCAGTGTTGTCCCAGTCTTGTCAGTGGTGTCCCAGTGTTGTCCCAGTGTTGTCTCAGTGATGCTCTAGTGTTGTCCCAGTGTTGTCTTAGTGATGCTCTAGTGTTGTCACAGTGATGCTCTAGTGTTGTCCCAGTGTTGTCACAGTGATGCTCTAGTGTTGTCCCAGTGTTGTTTTAGTGATGCTCTAGTGTTGTCCCAGTGTTGTCCCAGTGTTGTCTCAGTGATGCTCTAGTGTTGTCCCAGTGTTGTCACAGTGATGCTCTACTGTTGTCCCAGTGTTGTCCCAGTGATGCTCTAGTGTTGTCCCAGTGTTGTCACAGTGATGCTCTAGTGTTGTCCCAGTGTTGTTTTAGTGATGCTCTAGTGTTGTCCCAGTGTTGTCTCAGTGATGCTCTAGTGTTGTCCCAGTGTTGTCCCAGTGTTGTCACAGTGATGCTCTAGTGTTGTCCCAGTGTTGTCACAGTGATGCTCTAGTGTTGTCCCAGTGTTGTCACAGTGATGCTCTAGTGTTGTCCCAGTGTTGTCACAGTGATGCTCTAGTGTTGTCCCAGTGTTGTCTTAGTGATGCTCTAGTGTTGTCCCGGTGTTGTCCCAGTGTTGTCAGTGGTGTCACAGTGTTGCTGCAGTGTTGTCACAGAGTTGTCACAGCCATTTTGGATCACGGCCATCTTGGATTTCGGCCATCGGCCTCTTGACTTTTTGCAACCAGTGAGCTGAAGTGACTGTATTTGAGTGACGTAGAGATGCTGTATTTGTCTCTGGTAGAGACCTGTCAATCACAAGGTAGCCCCGCCCTAAAGCAAACATATGGTCTGCTTGACTCTGAATGGACCATACATGGACCATGTTTACTGAGGGAATAAATCAAGAGAGAAGTAGGGTCATTTTATCATAGACTTCCATACAATCAGACTTCTTTTTGCAACTAGAGGAGTCTTCTCCTGCTGGCCACTAGAAATAATGCATGTTTAAGACACTTTCTCATTGGTTTCCCTCTTCAGGAGCGGAGGTTGCCGCCTGGTAGCTATGCATGCAGCCCTTAAAAGCAGAGCCGTAAGTGAAGTCGTCTCTGTTAACACCATTCGAGACGTTCAACTCGGCAGCTGCCATGACACCTCTTCACCCACAAGACACCAGATAACGTGGTAGAGGATGAAGAGAGCAAACTAGCAGCTGAAAGCTCTTGTTGTGTCCCACGCGACTGTTTTTTTGAAACGGCAAATGGCGCTGTAACCGATAGTCCTCGTCAACTCTAAGTGTACTTCTTATTGATTTACAAGCTGATTCCATTTACTCACACACACACACACACACATTCCTCCATTCTTAAACCACTATGCCCACACAGAGCTGCCTATTCTTCTGGAGACCTTTGAGCCCCACCGACCAGTAATAACAGTTTCTCTCTTTCTCTCTCTTTCTCTCTCTCTCTCTCTCACACACACTCACACTCACACTCACACTCACACACACACACACACATTTCCTCAGAGAGGTGCAGCAGTGACCACTCCCCTCTCTTTTTTTCCAGTTGGACAGGAAGGAGGGGGGGAGGGGGCTGAAATCTGTTTGGCATAAACTGTACAATGAAGTCACTGTTTAGTGGGCCAACCCAGCCTGCTGCTCAAGTCTGTCTGTCCGTGTGTGTGTGTTGCTAGAAAGTTATGGTGTGTGTTGAGGCTGAGGGACAGGAGATGGAGAATAAAACTGTCAGTGCTGACTCAGTGTGACCAAACGACACGCACACACACACACAGAGAGAGCAGTGTGTTTTCCAAAGTATCGTGCTCTCTCTCTCGCTCTATGTCTCTATGTAGAATAAATAAATATCTAGAATAGAAGAATACAGAACAGTACACAACTAAAGTCTCTCTCTCCTCCCTGCTTTCACACACTTCATCCCGGTGTCACGTTACTTTGACAACATGCTCACAGACACACACACACACACACACACACACACACACACACACACACACACACACACACACAGACACCTGTGGTGTCAGTTCACACGGCTGCTAGATATAGAGGGATTGCCTTACATGCGGCCGCCAGCTTGCTAACTACCAAACAACAGGCCTCTCATCTTAGCGGGGGACAATTTATTTGGCCGGATGGAATGACATCTGTTGTCAGTAGATTAGCAACGTAAAACTCGTCCGATCTGTTTTTGCTCATGTACATACATGCACATGTACGTTTATACATGCAGATAGATAATCTGGATTCAATTACAAAGGCCTTCTATATATCGACTGAAACTGATCAGGTCCACAGAGTGTGATGGGATATCAAATCTCCATGTGGTTACATGTCTGACTTGTGAATAATCAACAATCCAACAATCCATTCGAACCATATCAGATTCAGGTTGTGAACATAAGCAGGCTGAAGGAAAGCAGGAGGATTATTAAATGAGATATGCAGATCGTTGTGTGTGTGTGTGTGTGTGTGGGGGGGGGGGGGGGGGGGGGGGGGTGGTGAGTGCCATCAGTGCTAAAAAAAATAATAAGAAGAAACTCGCCCGCAGTTTGTTCCCTCGTGCCCTCCGCCTCAGCATCTCCATGGCAACGGGGCCTTCTGTCCCCAAAAAGGCAAGGCACTTTGAAACACTTCGAACAAGTGTTTCACAGCCCATCTGTCTTTGTCTCCCGATATATGTGAACGCGTGTCATATTTGTTGTCATGTTGCTAATTACCCGGTGCACAAGTTGTCCTTGTGTCACACTGTGGCATGCTCGCCTCAGCCCTGTGGTGTGTTTACAGCACGTGGGATCAAATAGGCCGGAGTCACAGACGCAGGTCGAAGGCGACAATAAACGTGGCTATAGTTTGTAGATCATAAAGCACACAAGGAATCTCGTTTGCTCCAGAAGAAGCTCTGTCCTCTGTTCAGCTTGTCCAGCACCGCTGCAGTCCATTCAGCACCGGGTCGGTTACTGTCACGCAGTCAGTGGAACAGCTTGCACATTCATTTGACGTCCCCACTGGACGGGGAGGTTACTCACTGAAGCATTTAAAGTCAGTGGTTGTAACGGTGGTGGTCGATTACGTGATGTGTGCGTTCTCTGCTGCAATGAGACAGATGAAGGCATGGCTCCCAAAGCTGCTGCAACAGTATTTATGTGAAAGGGATGACGACCTTGGTGTTGGTTATTCTAATGTTTACTGGAATGCTTCACCCTTAAAAACAATTCCTGAAGGAAATGTGCAAGCCTCCACGGTGGACTGCAAATTATAAAAGGAGTAATTGATATATACGTGTCTATTTTAAGGGTAAAGTATTCCTTTCAATGGTCAAAACAGACGTGTTGTGTCTATTGCATGGCCTGTTTATTTTCTCCATTACCAATTGGGGGGGGGGGGGGGGGGGGGGGGGGGGGGGGGGGGGATTTGCAGTCAACGTCTTTGTTATTTCCTGCACTTGATTCTGCGCTCATACTCCATTTCTCTCCAGCCTGATGAAAACGGACCAATCGGCGGTCATGGTGACCATGTTGCCTTGGTAACACAGTCTCTGTGGTATATCATGTCCAAACGGGCCAACGGTAAGCCGGGATAGTAGAACAGAGGCTCCGGGCTCATACATGTGTGTTGTTTCCTGAGGTTGAGCACTCCATGCTGCAGAGAGATGTGTGTCTCTTGTAGAATATGTGAGGGCGGTTTCTACTGACCTCTGTAGCCCCAAATTCCTCTGAGCTACTTTTACTGTTTGATTTAGAGCTGGACGAGGCTGGGAAACCAGATTGAGGTGATGAGTGATACAAAGACTTCAGACCTCTTCCACTGAGTGGAGAAAAAATATCCTGGTATGCAAATGTCCGCATTCTTTATAAAAAAAAATAGGAACCCTCCCACTGAGCACTACTCAGATTCCAAGTACATCGTGAATTAATTCACAGGTCTTCAGACGCCACGACAAGCACTGGTGGCTTTGCATTTCATTCATCCTCGTCTCACTTGTGATGCATCACCTTGAAGACTCTTCAAAATAACCTCAATTCAACTGCAAACACACCACAGTGTGGTGGCTGTGGTTGTGTTTCTTCTTCCTCATCTCCCATCTGTCAGCGTTGTGTGCTCTGCTCTGTGTGTGTTTGAGTGGGGAAGAATTTAGTCTTTTCTCCGGATCCCTTGCTTACCGTTCACCCTCTGTGTGTGAAACAGTCTTCTTTAAGGCTCATGGTTCCCCTCTTTGTGTGTGTGTGTGTGTGTGTGTGTGTGTGTGTATATTTAACTGCACTTGTGTGAAGATTTAGTGTCACTGAAATAGTTTGTGTGCGTTTCACTATTGATTGCTCCCGGTTGCACAACAGAACCTGCTGCTCTCCACTCACGGTGTTACAGCAGGCTCCGTTCCTGTTCCTCCTATTGTCTGTAATGACAACATCATCTATGACAGTTGGTAGTTCAGGCTTAGAATAATACATCACAATGAGTTGCACATTGTATTTGATGACAGTTAATACTTATTGTCGTTGTTAAAATATTTTGATTATTTATCATTTTTATTTTCAAATCCCAAATTTGTTTTAGTTCAGCCAAACTGCAGCTCAGAAGTACAGTTAGCTTTAGGGCGATGGCAGCCTGAAGACCAGTCAGGGGATGGATTCTTGAGTTGACAGGATACATCTGGGTGGGGGAAGTGAATGAGTAATGCTTGTCCCACCCTCATTACCACCACAGGTCTTTTCAAGCAGGGCCCTGAAACCCCTCCCACTGCTCTCAGTGACCTACACACGGGTGAATTTAGTAATAAAAATGAAAATGTCCCCCACCTCCGCACTACAAACAGTCTCACAATGCACACCTGTTTACCACCTGAAATAGTGTGAGAGCACCTTGTCCTTCTAGTGTGGACGACCATACAACAAAGTCTGTGTCTGAAGTGTGTGTGACCGATCCGTTGATGTTCTGTGCGCAGGATGAGGTGGACAGTCAGAACCCAGTGTTGAGAGACAACCATCAGCTCCATGAAGAAGTGAGGGGCTGGCTCAAAGACCAGAAGGTGCAGGAAATTTTTATGCAAGGTAAGCTCTTCTCCACGCTCTTTCCATGTCGTCACAATGTATGGCGTTCGACTCTTTAAATCAACGGGACAATAACTGTGCCATGTTTCCTGTTTCTTCCAGGTCCCTATTCACTGAATGGCTACCGAGTGCGTGTGTACAGACAAGACTCGGCCACCCAGTGGTTCACTGGCATCATTACACACCACGACCTCTTCAGTCGAAACATGGTCGTTATGAATGACCAGGTACACACACACACACTCACACTGGTCTTTATCATGTATGTGTGTAGTTTACATGTGAGCGTAGCATCAAGTAGTATAATGCACAAAGGGAAATGACGGTGTTCATGTTTTTAGTTTTTTTTGTCACAAACTAGTCTTTTGATTTTAGTTTAGGTAAGTTCATTTGCTGGTGTACTTTTTGGGTAGTTTCTCCCAGTTCCTTCCAAGAGCCAGTAACACTGCCCGACATTACTAGCTCATAGTCAAGTCATGTTTCTTACCTTTTGAGGAGGAGATACTTTTGGGCAGTCTAGGACACTGTTTACTAATCCGGAGACACTGTATGATTCTACAGATGCAAGCAGGTTGTTGAGTAGTTAATTACTTTGTGTGAATTCATTCTCTTCAACTTGATCATTTGACGTAGCTTTTAAAAGCTGGTGTTTTGCCACAGTCTTCTCTGACTAAAGGCCTTTGGACAGTGAGATGGGCCACCTTCACAACCAGGAGGCGTTTCCATCTTATCCACTCAGCTCACGTGTGTAAAGTGAATCTGGTGTGTGTTCAGGTGCTAGAACCTCAGAACGTGGATCCCTCTATGATCCAGATGACCTTTCTGGACGACGTGGTCCACTCTCTGCTGAAAGGAGAAAACATCGGCATCACTTCCAGACGGAGGTCACGATCCAGCACGAACAACAACTCTGCCCACGTGAGTGCACACACACACACACACACACACACACACACACACACAAAACAGCAACAACTAAACTAGTAACAGTCAAGCAGACAAACACATAGAAAAATCTGTTGACATATTTAACTCTGTCTGTTCGATGTGTTATGTATTAATAATGCATAAACGCAAGTACAGATCTTACACTTTATGAAAATATCAGTTAAGAGTTGGAGCTTGCATGATATACGTTTTAGGATAGAACTAATATTAAGAAAGAAAATGCTGCACTTAAATACAAATTAAGGCTCAGATTAATCCCAATTCCAATTCATGCAGGTGATGTCATTCTGTCATCAGAGCACCAACACACCCTTTAAAATAAATGTGGGAACTAGCCGACATGTACATCACAAATTAAATATGTGTACATAATGGAGGCAGTAAACAACAGGAAATGGTTTATTTTGGGAAAAATACAAAATAAATATCTTATAATATATTTTCTTGAACCATAACCGTGGTCATCTAAGAATTCCTTCTCATAACTGTTTTGACCCATGTCTGCTGTCCTGTTTTTTTGCTTTTGTAATCAAGAGAACTTAAAATAGTAAAATATGTCCCTTTATGCTTTTTATTTAGCTTTACACTCAAACTTACCAGTTGGCCGAACACTATTTAATACACTATTGGCATTGTTGCATGATGTCACATGTGGAAGGAGCTCAGTGGTCAAACCGGTCCGTTGATACAGTCTCTCCTTGTCCTGCATTTTCTTTATATTAATTTCACTTGGTTATTTCCTCTTTTGATCTGTTTTGTCTTGTTGTTGACACATTAAAGATGGCGGGAGGGAGACCCAGCGGGACCACTGGCAGCACTCAGGTAACTCCCCCCCCCTTACACACACACACACACACACTTTCCACAATCCACTACATTTGAGTGTAGCAGCTGACAGACATGACCTGTGCTTGATTGAAAGAAATGACCAAGACCACGTTTGTATTGGCACTATATTTGGGCTTTGGAGGAAGTACTCAGGCTGAGGTGTCACATGGTCAATAACATGAGGTGCAGATTGGTTCTGTCCTCCCAGAGTCACTGGTTATGGGGGGGGGGGGGGCATTAGTTAATAAAAGATTTAAAAAACTGGGCCTCCGACAGTGGTTTGTCTGGCGAATGTCTGACACAACCTGGAGATGAAATGTCAAAGTATTACAAAGTATTAGTATTAAAAGAGTGTCTTCGGGCCAAACCTCCTGCCTGCACTACCATCTTGTGGCTGCTGCCTCTACCGCACACTGTGCAGCGCAGCATTATTACACCGTACAAAAAGCTCCATCACAGGTTGGTGTGGTCACAAGTACACACACCACACCTGGAAAAGGATAAGACGGAATGCATGAATGCCACATCAGAGTTGTAGAAACCACACGTTCCCTGTAATCATAACACTCATAACTGTTTCTCATTATGCCATAGATATAATGTCATTTTGCATATTTGATAGTATCGTTGTTCTAATCCTGTGTTTCACAAGGCAAACTGGTCAGCATTTATCTCTTGATTTCGCTCTTGTGATTGAAGAAAATCAAGTTTTCTAAATGTTAATGTTGAGCAGAGCAGAATGGGTGTAGAGAGCGTTAGTTCTGTAGCTGCTCGAGGGCTGTTATGATATCTAGACCACATGTCTAATCCAGTTTACATACAACAGGGGGATGAAATACGTCTGGAATACTCAGGTGTGCCAAACCGCTTTCTATCGTAAAGGTCCAGTGTGTTGCGTTTTTTTTCTATTAACAGAAATGGAATAAAATATTCATAACTATGTTTTCATTAGTGTGTAATCACCTGAAACCGAAAAACTCATGATATTATGCATAGAATGAGCCCTTCATAGTGAGCGGGTCCTCAATGTTTCTACAGTAGCCCAGAAAGGACCAACCAAACGCTGGCTACAGTGTTTTTGAGTTCTCCATTGAGTTCTCCATTGAGTTCTCCGACGCGCTTGTGAAACGGTGGTAACGTGAGCCGCAGAGCGCAACACCACCGCCATCCGCTGTCTGACTCCCTAACGTGGTACGGAACCACAATGCGGTCTAATCCAACAGTCCTGTTATACATCCTCCCCTCATGAAGGTTCTAATGTTCAGCTCTTCAAGGAGTTTTGCTCATTTTGGAGGCTGCGTTTTCCATATTCGCTCACTGTCATTAAAACAGAAGTGATAAAGAACGTTAGAAACACCTCTCAGTATTGAAGTCCAGCAGTTGATGTCACCCCCTCTAATGCTGCGTAAACAGCTGGACTAAATCTAGTGTTGGAATGTGAAAGGAATGTGAACTCTTCTCCATATGGACGAGGAGAGGCAGAACATGTCGGCAGCCACTTGTTGTATTTCTGATGTACTCTCCAGAACCTCCGCAGTGGAGGGGGACTGTGCTCTGCTGCCAGACCCAGCTGTTGCCAGTGGAGCTGGCTGAGGTTGTGTGAGGATATGCTGCTATTTTTAGGCTCATAAACAACTGAGGATGTTCAGGCACACATGTGTAGTACCTGTCTCTTTAAGACGAGGCAGGTGAACGTCACTGCAGGACCCCAATAGCATCTGCAGCAGCCCAAACTGTGTCCCCCAAACTGACCGTGGAGTTGAATGAACTCTCAAAAGCAGTCTCAATAAAAACAGAGCATTGTAACCTTCACACAGGGAGCGCTTTGATTGGACAGCATTAGTTTGAGCTGGTGTGTGCAGATAGGATGCATTGCGGGGGTGTCATATTGCATGGCTTTCAACTGTTGAGGTCTATACAATAAACTGCACGTCTCTCTACGTGAGCTAACCTACGACTGTTTGGGGACTTGCAGAGTCATTACACGCGAGCCCAAGCCAACAGCCCCCGCCCCATCATGACCTCATCGGGCCCCAACCCAAAGGGTTCCCAGGGGACGCTGGCCTCTCAGCAGCAGAGCCAATCGCAGCAAAGCCAGCAGCCCGTCAGCCAATCGCACCACTCGCCCGGCAGCAGTGGGCGGGAGCAGAGGGAGCAGCGCAACTCTCGCTCGTCCAGGAGGAAAGGATCGGACAGCAGCGTTCCAGAGGAGGACAAGGACCGAAGAGAGGAGCCCACAGGGAGAGGTGAGGATCCTCTCCTCCTGATTGGAATGCATAGCTCTTTAAATAGTTGATGTAGTCAATAGACAACCTGCTGCATTAAACGAATACATGTGTGAACCTATGATTTAAATTATTTATAGAAGCATATTATTTTTACATTACATTACATGTTATTTAGCTGACGCTTTTATCCAAAGCGACTTACAATAAGTGCATTAAACCATGAGTCAAAACTCAGAACAACAAGAATCAAGCAAGTACAATTTCTTCAATAACGTTAAACTACAGAATACTATCCGTAAGTGCCATTTAAGTGCTACTAAAGTGCTAAACAACAAAGTGCTATCGGTAAGGGTCATTTAAGTGCTACTACGGCTCTACCCTCCCTATTCAAGGTATAGTCGAAAAAGATGTGTTTTTAGTTTGCGACGGAAGATGTAGAGACTTTCTGCTGTCCTGATGTCAATGGGGAGCTCGTTCCACCAATGAGCAGCCAGCACAGCAAACAGTCGTGATTTTGTTGAGTGTTTAGCTCGAAGTGAAGGAGCTACAAGCCGATTGGAAGAAGCCGAGCGAAGTGAACGGGCTGGGGTGTACGGTTTGACCATGTCCTGGATGTAGACTGGACCCGATCTGTTCGCAGCACGGTACGCAAGTACCAATGTTTTGAAGCGGATGCGGGCGGCCACCGGTAACCAGTGAAGGTCGCGGAGGAGCGGAGTAGTGTGGGTACATTTCGGGAGGTTGAAGACCAGTCGAGCAGCTGCATTCTGGATGAGCTGTAGAGGTCGAATGGCATTAGCAGGTAGACCTGCCAGGAGGGAGTTGCAATAGTCCAGCCGTGAGATGACCAGAGCCTGGACCAGAACCTGTGCCGCCTTCTGAGTGAGGAGGGGTCGTATTCTCCTGATGTTGTACAGCATGTACCTACAGGAGCGTGTTGTTGCGGTAATGTTGGCAGTCAGGGAGAGTTGACTGTCGAGCGTCACTCCGAGGTTCCTGGCAGTCGGAGTCGGGGCCAACACTGAGTTGTTGAAGTTAATAGTTAGGTCGTGGGTGGGAGAGCCTTTTCCTGGAAGGAGGAGAAGTTCAGTCTTGTCCGGGTTAATTTTCAGGTGGTGAGCGGACATCCACTGAGAGATGTCGGTCAGACAGGCAGAGATTCGTGCTGCTACCTGCGTTTCGGATTGGGGAAACAAGAGGATCAGTTGGGTGTCATCAGCATAGCTGTGGTAGGTGAAGCCATGCGAGCGAATGACAGAGCCGAGAGAGTTGGTGTACAGAGAGAAGAGAAGAGGACCAAGGACTGAGCCCTGAGGGACCCCAGTAGTCAGAGGACAAGGCTCAGACACAGATCCTCTCCAGGTTACCCGGTAAGAGCGGTCGGTGAGGTAGGATGAGAAGAGTGAGAGCGCGGTGCCTGAGATACCCAGGTCCTGGAGGGAGGACATGAGGATCTGGTGGTTCACTGTGTCAAAGGCAGCGGAAAGGTCTAGAAGGATAAGGACAGAGGAGAGAGAGGCTGCTCTAGCAGTGTGAAGCTGCTCAGAGACAGCAAGGAGGGCAGTCTCTGTTGAGTGGCCTGTCTTGAATCCAGACTGGTGGGGGTCTAGAAGGTTGTTACTGTGGAGATAGGAGGAGACTTGGTTAGAGATAGCTCGCTCTAGAGTTTTGGAACGAAAGGGGAGGAGAGAGACAGGTCTGTAGTTATTGACTTCAGATGGGTCGAGAGTGGGTTTCTTCAGGAGAGGGTTGACTCTTGCCTCCTTCAGAGAGTTAGGGAAACAGCCGGTGTTTCTTTATAATGCCACAGTCAACAGTAGTCCCAGTGAAAAGGACTAAAGACTCCAGCTAGCTGTCCCTAGCACATCATCGGCACAGGCAGCATGTTTAAGCGATTGTAAAAATGACAGATTCAAGATGAGAGGCCACTAGTCCCCGTGGTGTAGTTTTGCAGATACTAACCGCATCCATAAACCAGACAGCAGCAGCAAACAACGGCTCATACATCGTTGTGCATGTCAACAATGGCAAGAAAACTAGCGTTGTCTTTACAAGCCTTCACCGCGGTATGGTCACTGTTTCATCAACCTAGAGCCAGAGCCAAAACTCCACTCATCACTGGAACACACAGTCCACTTGAGAATCTAAATATGAATCTTTGTGTGATTGTAGTGCAGTCACTCTCCCTTCTTTGTATTATTCTGCTGTCAGCAGATCACAGGAGATGAAAGCTGTTTGAGGTTGTTTTTGAGCTGCCGATTCCGATTCCCTTTCAGCATACACAGACCTTTTGTAACTTTTCTTTCATGGAAAAGTGAAATTAGATCATTTGTTCATAATAACATATTTATTAGTTCCAAATGTTTTTAAGATTGTTCCTCCATGGCCTGACACTTTTTCACTCACTTCCCCACTGACGACAACATTTGAGCGGCAAAAAAAACAAAACTGGACATGGCCATCCATTGATTTTGACACCGTGCTGCTCTCTCTGGCTGAAGTCACATGCAAAGCGACCCATCAACATGCTTTCGTCAGGTCAAAACTACCTGGGGAAATCCTCTGAGCCCGATTTTCAACACCAGATGTGACTAGAGAAAGCAAACCATTCGTTTGTCTTTGATATAACCCATAGACGAGGTTAGAGGTTATAGAACATATTCTTTCCCACTAGATCGTTTTCTATGTCCATATATTTGTATGTAACGATGGCTATAAGCCAACAGCTAGCGGTTGACATGTTGAGAGCCGTTGCGAGGCAATCGAAACCTCATTTTGAATCTTGCACCTTTTAACTGATGGCACTAATCGGTCCAAATGCTTCACGACTACTCACACCACACCTTCCAGATAGAACACATTGTGGTGCTTTCGGCTTCATGGTTCAATCTTTCAAACACTAAACTGTTTGGCTAAAATAATTATTTGGGCAGGACAATGTGGAGAAGATGGAAGCTGTGTTTGAGTTTGTTTGCTCTCTTTCATTTCTCCAGACTCCAAGTCAAAGGCCAAACAGGCGGTGAACAAACGCAGGAAAGGCGAGGAAGATGAGAAGAAGGCAGGTCTAAAGAGGCTAAAGACTGACATGACCTCTGACCTGTCGGAGAGCAGCGACTCAGAAAACCCGCACAACAAGAGGACCGCCCACTCCTCCTGCTCCTCCTCCTCCTCATCGTCCTCGTCCTCCTCGTCCTCTTCCTCTTCCTCCTCCTCGGAGGCCAACTCTGAGAACGAGCTAAAGTCTCGTGCCAGTGATGTGAAACAAATCGTCGTTTCCAAAAAGGAGGAGGAGAAGGAGCAGCAGCCGCCCCCGATGCAGGGCACCAAAATGAACGATTCCTCCTCTCTCATTGGCCGCCTGTCCCCATGGGCGGAGCTTCAGGGAGCGGAAGACGGCAAGAAGGTTGTGGTCAAGGAAACGGGCAAAATGTCAACCAAGCAGGAAGAGGAGTTGGTGGCGGTGACGCAGATCACCCAGTCTCCACGGCAACAGGTGCCTCAGATGTCTGAGGCGGTCCAGGCCGGCAGTGTGGAGAGCAGCAAGAGCATCGTGAAAGGTACAGGCAGCTGTCATACATGTGCTGATCATCAGGAAGCTTAGTATTCTTATCGTATAATATGGTTGTTTTTTCTTTGAAGTGTCTTCTCAATCTCAGACGCCATCGCTGTCCAATCCCGCCGGCACTGGCAGCAGAGGCGTGATCGACATCACGGATGAGGCCCAGGCCACTGTGCACCAGGAGAGCTCCGAGGCCGTGTCAGCACTGCTCGCCTCGCAGAAGGCCGAGTCCACGGCCCTCTCCCCTTACCTTCCCCTCAACCCCTCTCCCGTTTCTTCGCCGCCCGTTCCGCCGTCTCCCTCGCCATCGGAAGGAGGCCGCAGGACGGATACTGAGCCGCAAGGCATTATGGGAGGTGGCATAACAGCAGCCAGGAGCTTAAGCAACAAGATGGAGTTTACTCCCTCTGAGGTCATCAGGTGAATACAGAAGGCTTCAAATAGTGTTTGAGTGTATTGTCCCGGGAATCATGGACTTGTTTTTAAGGTACGACTTACCGTCAAAAAACATCGGCCATATTTCAAACGACCCTAAATGCAACCTGTGGGTTCCCAACCTGACGGCTTGTGTTTTATTTGATAGTATTATTAGTTATTAAGGCAAAAGAACATAATTTATGTAAATCAACATTAGAATGAACATAACATAAACTCATGCACGCAGCTTGAACTTCGCCATAGCTGCGAGGAATATGACATGCCGAGTTCTTTGCCTGTGAGATTTTGACAAGTAGAAGTCACCCATTTAAGCTGAGACGTTCAGAGGCTGCTGGTGTGGCCCTTCTGTAACAGCCCAGCCATGTTGATAACGTCACCAATCACTCAAAGTTAAAAGACATTTCCTTATTTTTTTCTTCAGCATTTCAAACATTGTGCATTGTGCAGCCAAGCCAATGTAGCCGGTTGAATATAGAACAGTCCCAGCGTGGGATTAACCTGCATATACACCTGCTCAGAACAGAGCAGGCCTTCGACAGTCAGTGCTGGTACAGTAGAGGAATTTGATGAGCAAAAAGCAAATTACCGTTTTGCTTCTCTTTTGCACATGGGAAGACCTAAAGGATTTAAAAGCACGTGTATAAAAGCCTACACTGTAAATCTGCGTATACATGCTACAGGTCAGTAACCCGGTTGCCCCCTTATTTTTAAAACACGGTTGCTTATTTTAACTGCTGTGGTGATGCAAATAAACCACAGCAGTGATTTCAGTTCTCCCTTCCTTCACCTAGTGAGAATGTGAAGAGAGACATTGATAGTGAAACAACGTAGATCGTTTTCTGTGTACACGTGAAAAACAGTTTCTACTGTGCTTTTATCTTTTTAGGCCTGTCACATCGATGGTTGAAAATGTGGTGTTGGTGGAGAAGGAGAAAACTGTCCTTCCTCATCATCTCCATCATCAACAGCAGCAGCAGCACGCACAACAACAACACTACACATCCATCCACCCCGGCATCAGGAGCCCGTCTCTGTCTGAGGAGACGAGAAAACACCCTCCGCAACAAGTGCCACCCCACAAGATGAACACAATCCTCCACCCTGAACTAGTCAGATCCAGAATGAGCCCCAACCCAGCTCAGCTCGACGCCCTGAAACAGAAACCACAGCACCCCAACAACTCTCAGAGCCATCCCTACCCCAACACAAATCCAGCTGACCTTCTCAAGGCTAAGCCCCACCCGGGCCTGCTGGACATCTCCAAACCCAAACCCAACACCTCCCCAGAGGTCTCCAAGCATAAAATACCAAGGTACTCCGATACCTCCCCGCCTCCATTAGGCCGCTTGGCGGCCAAATTAGAAACGGCAGAATCCCCGCGGTCCGGTTTCAAGCCGGTGCCGGCGCGGTCGGAGTCTGGTGGAGTCAGTTTGAGCTGCAGCACCAAGAGCCCTCTGATCATCGATAAGAACGAGACCTTCACCGTTTACAGGGACCCAGCGCTGGTCCGCTCAGACGCTGAGAACTCTGTCTCCGTCTCCGTGTCCTCCAACCACGTGGCAGCCTATCTCCATCCCCACCTGCACACCCTTCACTCCCCCTCCCCTCACTCCCCCTGCCTCACCACCGCGTCCCACCCCCATGCCGCCTCCCACCTCCTCGCCCCTCCTCACACCTCTTCCCTACCTCACTCGCACCTGTTGCCCCCCGGGGTGCTCCCGTCCATGCCTCCTCCCACGGCGTCCCTCCTTGGGGGCCATCCCCGGCTCGACTCCCCCAGCGGGCTGGGCCACCTCGCCCTGCCTCACCAACAGCAGTTCCTCCAGGTCTGATTCCATATAAATACGCAGCTCCTCTCCCAGCTGATCCAATCAGGATATGTCTCTTTGAAACTGAACATTATTTACACCAGATATGTGTCTTTGCTTTCAGGGTCAGGGCCCCCCTCCACCCTCTCTACTAGCCCAGGCTCATGGCGGGGCAGCAGGGCTGGGTCTTTACCCTATCCTTTGGCAGTACCCCAACGGAACGCCCACCTCTTACCCCCCGGGGCTCAACCTGCCCCCCACAGCCAAGTGGGTCCACCCTGAAAACCCTGTCAGCGTGAATTCCGAGGGTTCGCTCAGGAGGGTAGGTGCATGCGTTTGTGTGTGTTTTGGGGGGAATTGTTACTGTCTTTACCTCCACATTATGCTCCACAGACTGAAGAGAACCTCTTTGTTTGGAACAGACGCACTTCACCGTCATGAAAATGTGAATAACGATGTAAAAACCATCACGTTGT
>NC_046984.1:2165467-2172967 GCF_009769545.1 Cyclopterus lumpus | reverse complement strand
GAATAGCACAGCTTTAGAGGAGGAGAGAGGAAGGACCCTGCCCTAGCTACAACGCATAGATTATTCATCATACGGCTTGTGCACTATGTACTGCTTCTGTCTGTGTTCTCTCAAACATGCACATTGAACACACACACACACACACTTGAGTTGGATAAGCAGCAGCTGCAGTCTGGGGTCTAACAGGGTGAATCTGCCAAAGAGGATTTTCTGCTCTATAATCTTTTCCTCTCTGCAGAACTGCTGCTGCTGCAATCCCACTCGGCCTCTCTCTCTCTCTCTCTCTCTCTCTCTCTCTCTCTCTCTCTCTCCTCCCCTTCTCTGCATCCTCACTTCTAATGATTGCTCTCCCTCACCCTATCTCACCTCCTCCCTGTCTGAGCCATAACTATTCACCTGAGCTGACTGGGTCGTTTAGGGACAGCACAGACTGTGAGAGACGGCTTCACATTCTGACACGCGCTGGCTGTAAATCATTGCCCACCTGTTTGAAAACGTGGGGGGTGTATACTTATAAGGATTACGTATGTGTATATATAATATACATGTACACATTTTTATATCCGCTCACCGTAGGAGTACGTTAGGTATTAAAAAAGATGTGGAAATACAAAGATACATCAGGATGAAGAGCATGCTTGTAGTGCAATATTAATATTTGCAGCTGCATCTTTTGAATATGCAGCAGGAGTAATGACTGTGTGTAGCACTCAAATGGATGCAATGAAATGAAAAGGTAAAGCATTAGTGTGCTGTTGTCCTGCTACTCTCATCTTCATGTCATGCTTTGCTCTTTACTGGACCAACTGTGTCCTAGTAACCCGTTTCCTCCCATCCAGGCTGTCCTACAGTAAAAACGGAGTCCTCCGGATGGATGGCTTTTCCAATCCGGACCAGTTCGACGATGAAGCCCTGTCCCTGTGGGTGCCCGGGCTGATGGAGGAGAGCCAATTGGACCAAACCACAGCCAAGTACATCCTCAGCTTCATAGGAGACAAGTTCTGTCAGATGGTTGTGACCGAGAACAACGCAGCCACCTGGATCAAGAAGGATGGTGAGCTGTAGTTTCAAAACGGCTCACACTTGGATTCAATAACCCACACCACTTTTTTTTTAATAAAATGTATCCTGTTTTGTGTGCATTTCAGCCAAGTTGGCGTGGAAGCGAGCGGTGAGAGGGGTGAGGGAGATGTGCGACGCCTGTGAGGCGACGCTCTTCAACATCCACTGGGTCTGTCAGAAGTGTGGCTTTGTTGTCTGCTTGGACTGCTACAAGGCCAAGGAGAGAAGGAGCTCCAAAGGTCAGTTGTGTGTGTGTGTTTGGACAGACAAGCAGGCTGCACAGGGATTCCTGCATGCACTCGTATCACAGGGAGTCCCTGCTACCAGTCGAGAGAGGATGCAACGTGTGTCAAGTCGTACTTACTACTCTAGACTTTTTGTGCTGCTCTTCTTTTTTTCTTTTTTATAGATATACTAGCTTGGTCTAGGTTCCAAGGTTTTTGGTCCTGGACACACAGGTGGCAGTGACAGACAATTGTTAGGGGTGTCAACAGTTAAAGGACCAGTGTGTAGCATCTCGAAGGGATCAATTGACAGAAATGAAATACAATAATAATAGCCCAGAGTCACAAATTTACAAATTTTCCTCAGAGGGCTTTACAATCTGTACACATACATCCCTGACCTTTGACCTCACATCGGATCAGGAAAAACTCCCCAAAAATAACCTTTGACAGGGAAAAAAGTGAAGAAACCTTCAGGAGAGCAACAGAGGAGGATCCCTCTCCCCGGATGGACAGAAGAATAGATGTCATGTGTACAGAATGAACAGCATTACAGAGTTACAACACATTCAATGAATATGACAGAAATTATGAATAATGAGTAGTAGGCATGGACCACGATCCAGATAACCACAATCCAACAGAAGGAGGTGGGAATGTCGGCCTATAGTTACAATTACAGGCTATATGTGAAGCTAACATGTTTGCTGAAAGAAGGCTGCATGGCTCTCAGAGCAGACGAGAAAGAAGGCAAATGACTATTGGAAACGTTTTAAATTCAGAACTGATGCGTCATCTGTTTAGCTCTTGTGATCGCATCTTTATAAAGATCAGCAGTCAAACTATTTATAACCAATATCTGCTGATGCATACAATAGGAGCACCCTTAGCGATGAACTGCAGTAAACTTCGGCAAAGCCAAGACATTCAAATTTCTGCACCTCTAAATGGACATGGCGCTTCAATATGCGGCGTCAAAGCTCATTGAGTTAATGGGGCACCGGAGTAAAAGGAAAATTAGGTATATATTTTACATCATTGTGCATTTCTTTAAAATGAACCGGTTCATGGGTGTCCGGCTATCCAAAATAAAATTAACCAAAACATCCCTAGTTTTAATACAGCAAATCCAAATCTGACCCTGAAAGCTACCTGACAAATACTTGTTACTGACTTGTTTGTGGCGCGCAAACTACCACAAATAAAATAAACAAGTACAATTTACTGCATAACCTTTCCTGAAGTAACTTTGTTTGGTAATGATGGTTGTTATGTTATGATGTTATGGTAATTATGGTGGTAGTAATATAGCGGCTCTCTTGTCTAATTAGATAAAGAACTCTACGGCTGGCTGAAGTGTGTGAAAGGCCAACCCCATGACCACAAACACCTGATGCCCACACAGATCATACCTGGCACAGGTACAGTCCACCCTCTACGCTGAATATTGCAATAACTATCACACCCCGACCTGATTGTGTTCCATTTTAAAAAAAAATTTTTTTTTCTGAAATGATTCAATTCTGCGGCATCTTTTTTTTGGGGTCGTTTCAGTGCTGACAGAGTTGGTGTCTTCCATGCACTCTCTGAGAGAAAAATACAACATCAAACCCAACTGTCCCTGCACCAACAAGCAGAACCTCCTCACCAAACTACCAGCCACCAACGGAGTCTCACAGGTACCGCTGTAATCACACATCCTACAATCATAATAAAGCATTTTATAATGACTTAAATTATAATGTGATTATACGCTACTCTATTGTTCTTTGTTTGCTTTAAGTAAAAGTTGGAGTCTAACTCCAACTCTAAGAGGAGCGGCTCCCTGTCCCCCTCTGATCTCAAGTCAGTTGGAGCTCGTGAGTAACCCTCGCCCTTTCTCTTCCAGGTCCTGCAGAACGTCCTGAATCACAGCAACAAACTGTCTCTGGTGAAAGCTGAGCCGGGCTCTCAGCAGAACTCCGACCAAGGCGGAACAAAGGTGGAGACCAACGGGGGAAGCGGTGGGGAGAGCAATCCAGGCAGCGACGCAGGAAGTGCTCCCGTCACCCCGCCCGAGTCCCAGTCGCCTCTGCACTTCCTGGCAGACCTGGCCGAGCAAAAGTCCAGGGAGGAAAAGAAAGGTGAGGGGAAGGGAGCCATTTAATCCACTTCACGGCTCCTTCTAGCCTACCCCGTTCCCTCATGAAGTCTTGTAGTATACTTCACCACCAGATGTCCTCTTTCTCTCACAGAAAACAAGTTGGTGCTGCTCGGTAAATCGGTAAAGGAAGACAAGGTGGGGGACAGCCTGGAGGTCCTGCAGCAGTGTAAAACCACGTCACTGGTAGCCAACAGTACGGAGCAGGGCTCCACACTCAGAGACCTGCTCACCACCACAGCAGGGAAGCTGAAGCTGGGCTCCACCGACGCAGGAATTGCTTTTGCACCGGTCTACTCTACTGCGTCACAGGTACACACGTCAGCAAGGATGAGTTTGGGAACGAGTGGAATCGTCTGCTTTACTGCCTAGTCGTGTCAATAAAATGTTAAAATGTTGTTTTTCCTCTCTATCTATAGATGGGAAAAGGTGGGAGGACCATGCCCAATATCCTTGACGACATCATTGCTTCTGTAGTTGAGAACAAAATCCCCGCCAGTCGCCAGAGCATCGCAACCAAACTGTCAATTAAGCACGAGCCCGTCACCCTGAGCAACAACAACAGCATCCCTGCCACTGCTATCAGTGAGGATGCCAAACCAGACAGGAAGAAGTTGGCGCACGTGACTGCGGCAGTGCCCGAGGAATCGACCAATCAGTATCCAGATATTCCCCACTGCTGGTTAAACAACAGACGGCTACTGTGGCTCAAAGATCACCGCAACCAGAACAACTGGAGGCTGTTCAGAGAGTGCTGGAGACAAGGACAGGTACACATCGGTCCGACTACCAGCAGCAGCAGTCGTCATAGTAACAGTGCTGTGTTAAAGTCACGAGTGATAACAACAGCCATGTGTTTGTTTGTCCAGCCCGTGTTGGTGTCGGGGATCCATAAGCGGCTCAACGGTGGCCTGTGGAAAGCTGACTCCTTCAACCAGGAGTTTGCAGACCATCAGGGAGACCTCCTGAACTGTAAAGACCAGGTGGTGTCCAACTCCGGCATCAAGGAGTTCTGGGATGGATTTGAGGACATCACCAGTGAGTTGTTTGATCGATTAGATAGCTGCCGAGATTATGTATGTCACCACAAACCAGGAATCAGTAACTAAAGTCTTCTTACCTGTTCAGAGCGGCCAAAGTCCAAGGATGGAGAACCGATGGTCTACAGACTGAAGGACTGGCCGTCTGGGGAGGAGTTCATGGCCCTGATGCCCTCCAGGTACGCATACACAATACAAGAACAGCTTCACCCTGGAACCTATTCTCCCATGTTTTTGGGTCCGCAGCCGCTAACCGGGCTGTGCTGATGAATCTTAAGCTTTCCAACCAAAAACATAAATGCCAACCTCTAATTTGCATTTGCTGATGATAATAATACATTTCTGAAGGAGTGACTGTGAGCCCATCTGAAAGAGGTGTTTCTTTGCAGATATGATGACTTGATGAAGAACCTGCCGCTGCCAGAGTACTCTGATCCAGAAGGCAACCTCAACCTGGCCTCCCACCTGCCATCTTTCTTTGTCCGGCCCGATCTGGGGCCCAGACTGTGCTGTGCCTACGGTACGGACGGACATAAACAGCAGCACTGATAGAAATAGATTTGATAGCCTCAGAGCTCAGTAGATTAGATGAAGTTGAAAGTGCTAGTAGCTCTGCCCTAGTTAACCGATAACTCTAAACCTAACAACCATCTGGATCCCGGGTTTGATCCGTTAGATGATCATTAATAATAATAATAATAATAATGCATTGAATTTATATAGCGCTTTTCATGATACTCAAAGACACTTTCATTCTGCCCATTTACACCTCAAATTCATGTGTGTAGTTCAGAATCACTTGATCGGATCACCAAAGAGTACACGTTCAGGTCCAGGACATGTTCTAGAAGCTCTCTCAGTCCTTCTTCATATGATGCACTTGTTTGCCTCCCTGCAGGTGTAGCTGCGTCTCAGGACCAGGACTTCGGGACCGCCAACCTCCACGTGGAAGTCTCCGATGTCGTCTCCATTCTGGTCTACGTAGGAGTGGCCAAAGGCAACGGAGTCCTGTCCAAAACTGGTAAGGATTCCTAGAGTCCGTTAAGTGACCGACTTATACTGGGCTAAATACTGCGTACCGGAGGGAAAAGATCAATAACGAGATGAAGGAATGAAGAAAGGTGTCAGACCGCTTATTCTAAACTGGAGCAGCCAGAGGCAATGCTGTTAAGTACTCATTGGGACTGCTGCATCATGGGAAGTAAACGCTGAACATAAAATCTGGTATTTTTATGAACAATATTTTAAGAATCAATATCAAGTAAATGTATCCAATTCAGTCATTTATTCAGCAGAAAGACAAACAGTTATCAGGGTCTTTTGTCCGTATCACGTAGAGCATGTGGGAGTGTTGCAGCCTCAGAAACTGTGTGTGTGTGTGTGTGTGTGTGTGTGTGTGTGTGTGTGTGTGTGTGTGTGTGTGTAGGAGTGCTGAAGCGTCTGGAGGAGGAGGAGCTAGACGAGGGGGTCCGAAGGAGGCTCAAGGACTCCAGCGAGACCCCGGGGGCTCTGTGGCACATCTACCTCAACAAAGACATGGACAAAGTCCGAGAGTTCCTGCACAAGGTCAGAACTATAAAGATATAACCCATGGCTGTTTTTCAAATGCACATGTAGCGAAGTCCACCTCACCACCGCCTCTCTCTCCCACCGCCTCGTAAGGAGCAGGGATCGGACACGATGGTGGACCAGGACCCAATCAGAGAGCAGGGCTCGTACCTGAGCAGGAAGCAGCGTCAGCGGCTGCTGGATGAGCACGGAGTCCAGGGCTGGACTGTGGTTCAGTTCCTGGGGGACTCTGTACTCATACCAGCAGGGGCCATGCACCAGGTATATGGAACATTCACACTCCTCCTGTTTGCTGGAATCTGAAGTGACCGGCTGTTTCAGGACGTTATTGAGCCTTTTAAACTGTTATTTCATCAAAATTAAATCAACATACTTGTGAGGTATTTTTCAGTAGGGACCAATGGGCTTGGAGCGTCACAGTCTGCATAGGGCTATCACAACCCCCTAAACCTGGTCATTTCATGGGACGAACTTATCCTTAAATCAAATCATTTCTGGTTTAAGTGATGCTACATGCAGCCCTTTTAGTCTTTTTTAAAATTTAAATTAAAAGCCCATTTCTGCACCTCCAGATGTCACATATGTACTGTAAATCATATTGAATGTATTTCGCATTTCTAAAATATATTTTTGGGATGTTTTCACAAACTCACAAATCTGTAGCTCAACAAGACGACGTTTGATCGTGTCCACTTATCTGAGTCCCGCGGGTCAGTAACGAGTCCTCACGTCTCTCTCCGTCCCCCCGTCAGGTCCAGAACCTCCACAGCTGTGTCCAGGTCATCAACGACTTTGTGTCTCCCGAGCACGTGGCCAACTCCTTCCACCTGACCCAGGAGCTGCGGCCCAGTAAAGAGGAGGTCAACTACGAGGATAAACTACAGGTGACCTGCCATCATTTAACACCACATTGCTTTCTATTACAGTAGAGTAGATGGAGTATGAGCTACTCACTACAGTAGATGGAGTATGAGCTACTCACTACAGTAGATGGAGTATGAGCTACTCACTACAGTAGATGGAGTATGAGCTACTCACTACAGTAGATGGAGTATGAGCTACTCACTACAGTAGATGGAGTATGAGCTACTCACTACAGTAGATGGAGTATGAGCTACTCACTACAGTAGATGGAGTATGAGCTACTCACTACAGTAAATGGAGTATGAGCTACTCACTACAGTAAATGGAGTATGAGCTACTCACTACAGTAGATGGAGTATGTGTATGAGTATTGACATCAAGTCTATAACAAAAACAAATGTCGAGCTGGCAAAGCTACTGTGAACTTTTGATAACATTCTCACACTGTGTCACTGACACTGGCTATGTGATGCCTGAAGGGATTAGGACTGACTTGAGAACAGTTCAACATGTCGTTTTCAGTTAAGGTGTGAAACGGTAGCCACAACATGTTGTGACAGAACTGTTGTGAAATCTGTGACAACTCTTCCTCCTCCTCCTC
>NC_046984.1:2075467-2160467 GCF_009769545.1 Cyclopterus lumpus | reverse complement strand
TTCACCATGCGACAGATGCTTCGCCCTCCCTCCCTAACCCACCACCAGATCCCCGTGTGTGGAGGTCACAGACTCTTGCTGTGTCTCCACCAACGTGAACTGGTTCAGGGCTCACTAAAACCAGCGGCTGTGTGTGTGCAGCATGTCTCCATTTGGCTGACGGAGGATTGCTCCCAGTAAAAGTGAATCCCAGTTGTGTCTCTCTCACACAGCAGAACAGCTCTTGGGGACTGGTTTCTGACGTGAGCCTCACCTTCCTGCTGCCGGTCACGTCTCTCCTAGTTTTAACATTGGAACACACAACATGCAGGAAACCACCTGCCTGGATTCGTGACTGAAACACAGAAGAAGTAACGGTGCACCTGTAGCTGTGGGAAATAATCATTCAAATTTCAAGAGAAGACCCTAATAGGACCCGTGGTTCTCCAAGCTGAGCCTTCTCATGAGGAAGCCAATGAGGAAGTGTGAGCAGTGTGTGATTGACAGGTTGCTAACACAATGTTGTCCGGTCTGTGAGTTGTCCGTTTTACAACTTCAACCCTTTCTTGTGTGTTTTCATTTCATCAGTTCTTCAGTTAATTTGTACATTTTGATGGCCGAAAAAATGACTTGAAACAAGATGGCTACGGCCAAAATTGGGTCTTGAGGAATTATTTTGAATTCTTCTGTCATGTCAGATTGTATTGGCTGTGTTTCACGCTGTCTGGAGATGAAGACAATGTCAATATAAATATCTTGTGTGTCTCATGCACACGTGCTTGGCGGTCAGTTGGTGTCCTTCTCTGCTGAAGTGAAGGCCTTTGGCTCCCAGTGGGACTGGGATCCAGTTTGGACTGGGAGACACCTTCATCATACCACTGGTGGAATGAACTAGGAGAAATCTCTCAAGTACGCCCACCTTTGAGTGAACCCAACAAACTGCATCTAAAAAGAAAAGTTAATAATTGAATACTCATCATTATTTTAAGGATTTTCTACAATTTTGTTATTCTGGAAAGTAAACTGCGGAAGTGGAGATGCAGGTTTTACCAATGGAATGGCTTGTGTGTGTGTGTGTGTGTGTGTGTGTGTGTGTGTGAGTGCGTGCGTGTGTGTGTGTGTGTGTGTGTGTTTGTGTGCGTGTGTGTGTGTGTGCGTGTGAGTGTATGTATGTGTGTGCGTGTGTGTGTGTGTGCGTGTGAGTGTACGTATGTGTGCGTGAGTGTATGTGTGTGTGTGTGTGTGTGTGAGTCGGTGTGTTTGTGTGTGTGTGTGCGTGTGAGTGTATGTATGTGTGAGTGCGTGCGTGTGTGCGTGTGAGTGTATGTATGTGTGCGTGAGTGTATGTGTGTGTGTGTGTGTGTGTGTGAGTGCGTGCGTGTGTGTGTGAGTGTGAGTGTATGTATGTGTGTGTGTGTGTGTGTGTGCATTTGTGTATGTGTGTGTGTGTGTGAGTGTATGTACGTGTGTGTGAGTGTGTGTGTGTGTGTGTGTGTGTGTGTGAGTGTGTGTGAGTGCGTGCGTGTGTGTGTGTGTGAGTGTGAGTGTATGTATGTGTGTGTGTGTGTGTGTGCATTTGTGTATGTATGTGTGTGTGTGTGTGTGTGTGTGAGTGTATGTATGTGTGTGTGAGTGTGTGTGTGTGTGTGTGTGTGTGTGTGTGTGTGTGAGTGTGCATGTATGTATGCATTTGTGTGTGCATGTGTGTGTGGGTGGGAGGCTGATATGGAGGAGGGGGCAGCAGAGGTAATGGGGCAGTGGGCGTTGGATGTCGTGTGGGGGTTAAGGCTACGTGGAGAGGGCTGGGGTAAGATTGGGGTGAAGGTTTAAGTTGAGGGCAGAGGGGAAAGAGAGGAGAGGAGGTGCGTGTGTGTGTGTGTGTGTGTATGTGTGTGTGTGTGTGTGTGTGTGTGTGTGTGTGTGTGTGTGTGTGTGTGGGTTTAAGTGAAGGGCAGACGTGAGACTGCCTGTGTGCTTCTGCCCTCTGAACGACCCCCTCTACTTCCACACATGACGAGAGGCTCCCATCTGTGTGTGTGTGAGACAGAGAAAGGAAAGCAGTACAGGTGAGAGTCCTGAGTGTGACGTGTGTGTGTGTGTGGCAGAACAAAGCTGAGTCCAGGATGTCCCACTGGACACCACATCTCAACACTCATGAGACGCATCTCCTCCCAAAGTGCACGTATCCATCATTCACTTGTTGTTTTGTTGACGCGTTCGCCAGCTGAATGGATGGAGGCTAAACAATAAATGTAATATTATCCAAAGCTCCTCATGTTTCTAAAGTCAAAAGTGAACGTCCTTAAAGTGCTGATTTTAATTATAACTTTGTCCACCTCACCGGTTCGGAGACCGGAGATTCTGAACTGATATACAAACAATATTGTAATGCCCAGAAAAGTCAAATGTCATGCTTAAATTTAACATGAAGCATGACTCACTGTTATGAACGTTGTGCTCTCTACCGCATAGCATTGTGCAATATTCATGCCGGCATAGTGTCCAGTGTTTACTGTAATATTTCACCAGAAAGTTGGATGCGATTCCTGTAACGTTGTATAATCTCACATCCTATTTTATCATAAATAACATAGTAGTGTGGAATGTAATAATAATTAACATAAATAGATCTTCCGAACAGTTTTTGATAAGGAACACACACACACACACACACACACACACACACACACACACACACACACACACTCACACACACACACACACACACACACACACACACACACACACTCACACACACACACACACTCACACACTCACACACACACACACACACACACACACACACACACACACACACTCACACACACACCTCCTCCACTGTCCTGCAGTGCTGGGCTGGCAGCCATGGAGCAGACTGCCGGTTTCACGCTCCACAACGTTCTACCGGAACGTTCTGCGGGGATCCCACTCCAGCTGGCAGCGAGGCCAGGAAGGACAGGTGTGGCAGAGTGAGTGGGCGGCGGCCTGTGTTTGTAACGGAGAACGTGTGCATGTTTTCTGAGGTTTGTGTCTCAAAGTGAGACGGAGACATTTTACTGCTTTTCAGATCAGTCTCTGCTTGTTGATCTGGAAGTCTGCTCAGATTTAATCAGACTTAAAGTCCAGCTCGTCAGTTTGTACGGTTAAAGCACCTTTGTGGACTTTTTCTTGTGCTCAAACAAAGTTCTTTTCACATTCAGTGTTCCTCACCAAAACAATAGAAAGTATTCTTGAGTTCATCGTACACATCTTTTAATGTTACCGGCCTTTGTCGGCCCATTGCTGCGTCTCTCAGTTACACGTGTGTGTCTTTGTGCATCCAAACAAAATGGGGCCCTCTTGTGAAAACATTGTCTCTGGTCCAGATTCTCCTGGGGGTCAAAACTCTGTAAAAAACAAACAAAACCAATACCCTTTCAAAGGTTTTATTTTTTTTTACCAATCTTCTGAATTGAAATGTGCTGTGTTCCTCAGTTCTTGAAGCCGTGAAGGACAACATGGCGTCTGTGTGCTCACTAACAGTTACCAGGGCCCTATTTCTCGTAATGTCCTATTAGCCAGCTAAAATTAACCCGATGATTGAAATCAGGCTATCCCGGTTTCTCAAAAGCTGATCCGTGCTCAAACCATCTCGTTAATTCGATCCAGATGTCAGTACTCAGGGGGAAGCGTTGATCACTGAAAACATGATTGAACAGCACAAAGGCAAATAAACTCAAAGGAAGAGACTCTTTTTTCTCTTCTGAGGAGCAGAAGATGATCATGAACGTATATGAGGAATTCCAGACCATAATTATGGCAAAATCTAATCAAATCATTCACTTCACTTGCGTACCACACTGTACAACAATGTACCACACTGTACAACAATGTACCACACTGTACAACAATGTACCACAATGTACCACACTGTACAACAATGTACCACACTGTACAACAATATACCACACTGTACAACAATGTACCACAATGTACCACACTGTACAACAATGTACCACAATGTACCACACTGTACAACAATATACCACACTGTACAACAATGTACCACAATGTACCATAATGTACAACAATATACCACACTGTACAACAATGTACCACAATGTACAACAATGTACAACAATGTACCACAATGTACAACAATGTACCACAATGTACCACACTGTACAACAATGTACCACAATGTACAACAATATACCACACTGTACAACAATATACCACACTGTACAACAATGTACCACACTGTACAACAATGTACCACAATGTACCACACTGTACAACAATATACCACAATGTACCACAATGTACAACAATATACCACAATGTACCACACTGTACAACAATATACCACAATGTACCACACTGTACAACAATATACCACAATGTACCACACTGTACAACAATATACCACAATGTACCACAATGTACAACAATGTACCACACTGTACAACAATATACCACAATGTACCACAATGTACAACAATGTGCCACACTGTACAACAATATACCACACTGTACAACAATGTGCCACAATGTACAACAATATACCACACTGTACAACAATGTGCCACAATGTACCACAATATAGTACAATGTAGTACAATATACCACAATGTACCACAC
Source organism: Cyclopterus lumpus (assembly GCF_009769545.1). Lineage (NCBI taxonomy): Eukaryota > Metazoa > Chordata > Actinopteri > Perciformes > Cyclopteridae > Cyclopterus > Cyclopterus lumpus. The sequence continues at coordinate 2,155,868 of NC_046984.1, read as the reverse complement.
TGTACAACAATGTACCACAATATACAACAATATACCACACTGTACAAGAATGTACAACAATGTACCACAATGTACCACACTGTACAACAATGTACAACAATGTACCACAATGTACAACAATGTACCACAAGGCTCTGCATACAGTCTGTGGGACAGTCAATGACCGGCTGCGGCGTGTGGTGTTCAATGTACGGCTCCAGAAGGTCTGTAATAAATGATTCCTTGAGGGCAGAATGGATAGCGCTCGTATAGGAAGTCATAATCACGTGATAATCGAGATCTTGGCGATCTGGAAGAACTCTCTCCCTATAAAACGTTAATCTAACTAATATCACTCCTTCATCAATGAAGAAGGGAGCTGCCACTTTCTTCAGGGGGAGTGGTCAGATTATCCAGCTAGACTGAATGAGCCTGCACTGGAGCAGGTTCAAATTTTTTTATGCGTTGCTATGGTGATTTTGCCAAACTTGGTTCGAGGAATCGAAAACCCTGGCTTGTGTAATCTCATCCAGAAAATTCTCCCTCAACCACGTTAGCCACGTACGAGAAATAGGGCCCAAGTGTGTGAGGTTGGTCTGCTGGACAGTCAACACTTGTGTGAAGGCCCTGCATCCTACGCACTTTGTGACCTCCTGAAACCCACGGTCTCACAATCGAGCCCTCTTCATGCCGTTATTGGCCAGCTGTGAGGAGGTGAGAACGTGTGCAGCCAATCAGATCTGCCATCCAAGTTGTCTTTAGACGTGGGCCTGAAGAAGAAGAAGAACAACAACAAGAAGTCGAACAGGGTGTGTGTGTGGACGACAGTGATGTTTTTTTGTCGCTATGGCCTAGGCAGCGATGCGAGGTGAACTCTGTTTGACCGGGGAGGAGGGACTCAAGTTCAAATGTTACGTAATCTCAATGGGCTCCTGTAGACACACACACACACACAAACACACGCACACACACACACGCACGCACACACACACACACGCACACACACACGCACACGCACACACACACACTCACACACACGCACACGCACACACACACACGCACACACACACACACACACACACACACACACACACACACACACACACACTCACTAAAGAAGCATTACATCCTAAAACACAAAGTAGCTTGTATTCAAACACCGCTCACAAGTCTTGTACTTGGTTCTGTGTCCTGAAACTACATTTAAATTGAAACACCTGGCCCAGAAGACTAATCCATTGATATCTGGGATTCCATTGGAGATGAATATACATTCATAAATGCTGCTTGACCAATGAGATTGACGCATTGTTAAAGCAGGCATACAGCGAGCGGTAGTCAGCCAGGACACAGTGGGCTGGAAATGATGTGTATAAACCACGAGGCGACCTCCTGTTCTCCTCTCTGCTTTAAGGACACACAACCTCCTCTCTGCTTTAAGGACACACAACCTCATCTCTGCTTTAAGGACACACAACCTCCTCTCTGCTTTAAGGACACACAACCTCCTCTCTGCTTTAAGGACACACAACCTCCTCTCTGCTTTAAGGACACACAACCTCCTCTCTGTTTTAAGGACACACAACCTCATCTCTGCTTTAAGGACACACAACCTCCTCTCTGCTTTAAGGACACACAACCTCCTCTCTGCTTTAAGGACACACAACCTCCTCTCTGCTTTAAGGACACACAACCTCATCTCTGTTTTAAGGACACACAACCTCATCTCTGCTTTAAGGACACACAACCTCCTCTCTGCTTTAAGGACACACAACCTCCTCTCTGCTTTAAGGACACACAACCTCCTCTCTGCTTTAAGGACACACAACCTCCTCTCTGTTTTAAGGACACACAACCTCATCTCTTCTTTAGAGACACACAACCTCCTCTCTGCTTTAGAGACATGCAACCTCCTCTCTGCTTTAAGGACACACAACCTCCTCTCTGCTTTAAGGACACACAACCTCCTCTCTGTTTTAAGGACACACAACCTCATCTCTTCTTTAGAGACACACAACCTCCTCTCTGCTTTAGAGACACACAACCTCCTCTCTGCTTTAGAGACACACAACCTCCTCTTTGCTTTAGAGACACACAACCTCCTCTCTGTTTTAAGGACACACAACCTCATCTCTTCTTTAGAGACACACAACCTCCTCTCTGCTTTAAGGACACACAACCTCCTCTCTGCTTTAAGGACACACAACCTCCTCTCTGTTTTAAGGACACACAACCTCATCTCTTCTTTAGAGACACACAACCTCCTCTCTGCTTTAGAGACACGCAACCTCCTCTCTGCTTTAAGGACACACAACCTCCTCTCTGCTTTAAGGACACACAACCTCCTCTCTGTTTTAAGGACACACAACCTCATCTCTTCTTTAGAGACACACAACCTCCTCTCTGCTTTAGAGACACACAACCTCCTCTCTGCTTTAAGGACACACAACCTCCTCTCTGCTTTAGAGACACACAACCTCCTCTCTGCTTTAGAGACACACAACCTCCTCTTTGCTTTAGAGACACACAACCTCCTCTCTGCTTTAGAGACACACAACCTCCTCTCTGCTTTAGAGACACACAACCTCCTCTTTGCTTTAGAGACACACAACCTCCTCTCTGCTTTAAAGACAGACAACCTCCTCTCTGCTTTAGAGACACACAACCTCCTCTCTGCTTTAGAGACACACAACCTCCTCTCTGCTTTAGAGACACACAACCTCCTCTTTGCTTTAGAGACACACAACCTCCTCTCTGCTTTAAAGACAGACAACCTCATCCCTGCTTTAGAGACACACAACCTCCTCTCTGCTTTAAGGACACACAACCTCCTCTCTGCTTTAGAGACACACAACCTCCTCTCTGCTTTAGAGACACACAACCTCCTCTTTGCTTTAGAGACACACAACCTCCTCTCTGCTTTAAAGACAGACAACCTCCTCTCTGCTTTAGAGACACACAACCTCCTCTCTGCTTTAGAGACACACAACCTCCTCTCTGCTTTAGAGACACACAACCTCCTCTTTGCTTTAGAGACACACAACCTCCTCTCTGCTTTAAAGACAGACAACCTCATCCCTGCTTTAGAGACACACAACCTCCTCTCTGCTTTAAAGACAGACAACCTCCTCTCTGCTTTAAGGACACACAACCTCCTCCTACAGAAATGTAGCACTTTTTTATCAGAAAAGAAAGTGTTTCTCGTGAATCTCCAGCCAGAAAATTACATTTCCCATTAAAATCCTAATTAACATTAGATGCCTCCAACTTGAGGTCAGTTACAGGTAAACATGTAAACATCTGCTTGTTCAACATCTCATTGGTATGAATTTAAACCAGAGATGCTGTTTAGTTTGTTGCCATCCAATGGAAATATCCTCCATATCTTTGTTTTTACACATTTAGATTAAGTTCAACATAAACACAATAAAAAACGTACATTGCAATAGTCTATGAACAATACATGAATTGGAATATTTCCATTTACAAAGTGTGTGCGTCTGACCGAGCAGGAGAGAGAAGTGTGTGTGTGTGTGTGTGTGTGTGTGTGTGTGTGTGTATGTGTGTGTGTGTGTGTGTGTGTCCGCACCCTGCTGTGTTAACCTGGATGAACTGTTGCTGAACTCTGCATGACTGGCCATGAAAAAGACACACACACACACACACACACACACGTGCATGTTCTGGGGTCCCTCACTGGCACATCTGCCTTTTTCATGACCACATTCTGTGTGTGTGTGACTGTTATGAACATGGGAAGTGAGTGTTAGCAAATGGTAGTTGACTGCCTGTACGGAGGCTTGGACCCTGTCGTCAGCACTCATCATCCATCCGTCATGGTAACGACACGACGAGCTGCATGAATACCTGAAGCAGTGGGGGGGTGAGAATCATTTACAGAACTGTTACCAAATGAATTATTGATATTTATGTGTTGGTCACAACAAACAAGTTTCTCATGTAGCTATTGAGTATGCATGGCACCAGAGGACAGCTCATAGATTGTCCAGAATGGTGAGGGTTCATCCTCCGGGAGCATGAGTGAGGAATTTAAAACTCATTTACTGACTTTTGTTTGAAAAGAGCCAGGCTAGCTGCAATGTTTTCATATTAAAAAGGACATTATCAGACATTTTTAATAAAAACAAGAATAATATGAACAATTCAAGTTTATCCCGCTGTGTTACTTTGTGTGCTTGTGTGTGTCACTGTGTTGTGTCAAGCAATGTCTATTCTGTTTAGTCTTCTCCTGCATTCTGTGCAGCTCTGGAGTATCACTTAATAATGCCTGACATGTAGATGCAACCATGTATAAAGGGGAGCCATTGCACACACACACTCACTCACATACAGACACACTCTCTCACACACACACACACTCGTACACACGCACTCACACGTAGCAGATTGGAATGTGGACTGTTAAACACTGGGATGATCATCCAGGGGTCACACAGGGGTTTAAGTCAAGAGGTGGCGCCCTGCTGTCTTAACACACAGACACCCACTCTTATTTTACATGTACATGTACATGTGCACGGTGAGACACACACACACAGTTTGAAATACACATGCACGCACATATACATATACATATCAAGACACATAAACACACCCAGAGAGAGACGGAAGGCCGAGACCTCGATCATTGTAAACCTTGTTAATCACACACACACACACGCGCACACGCACACACACACACACACACACACATACACGCACACACACACACACTGAAGTTGAGGTGTGAGGTAAAGTAGAGGTTAGAGAATGTATGGAGAGAGAGAGAGACGATGGATGGATGGATGGATGAACAGAGGGATAAAATCAGGAGGGGAAAGGGGGTGAGAAGAACTGATGGGAGGGGTGGGGGGAGGGGGGTCGAATAGAAATTGAAGTGGGGGAGAGAGGAAAGAAGAGAAAGATGTATGGGAAGAGGAAGAAGAGAGGGGAGGAGACAAAGGCCTTATCTGGCATAGAATCTGTCCCATTGCTGCTTCGTGTTTCCTGTTCTCACAACGCTGCATCCCGATGGACTTCATAAGCTGTTTCTCTCTGTGATTCATAATGAGCCCGGTATCAGTGAGGGGCACCGGTCCTGCTTCTCTCTTATACATGTTGTCATCAGTGTCATCAGTTATTGGATGGAGCGGTGGTTCCCAAACTGTGGTCCACTAGTGGTACGCAAGATTCTCTCTGAAAGACCTAACAATTGCACTCCAATTGGCCCAAGTCCTTCTCTTAAAAAAAACCAAGTTAATATAATGATGAACATTAGCTGTTAACTCATTAAATATTGCTGAACTAAAATGTGGTTGGTCTGACATAGTATACAAATAATAAACTAATAGAACTTTATTAATCCCAAAGGAAATTCTTGTGATAGTTTCATGAAAGACACAAAATATAACATATATGAACAATAAAATAAGAGTTGAGTGTAAACTGACACCACAGCAGCAAGAGTACCTTAAGAGTAAGGTGGAAATAGAAAAAGTCAAATACAACAACAAAGGAGTAAAAGTACAAAGTGTGGCGCTAGCGTTAGCTTGTTGCCGTCATCCTGACTCCTCAGCTGTTGATTAAAGCCGGATGAGTCGTCTCCAGACCAGAAACATCAATGTGGGGTCCTCCCTCACAGGCCTGTGTGTGGGCCAGCTGGCTCTTTGGTTACATCATTGGTATCCACAGATGGACGTTGTATTTGTTACATAGTGGTGCATGTTGTGTGATGTTTGGTAACCTCTGAGAAATAATATAATTATGATTTGAACACCTCAGCATCATGAGGTTATACACGCAGTATTTTGGGGTCATTTGGGGATTTTAAGTTTCAAAACCCACACGTCACTTAAACAGCATTCTTCCATTTGAGACGCATTGCCAAAGATCTTCCCTTCTGGACAAGAAACAATGCAGGAAAACTAGAGTCACATAGTCACATAGACTAGACGAGACCAGTTTCAGTGCCGATCCACAAGATCCAGATCAGGACCAATCCAGGTGTGATTGTGTGTAAAGGTATCCGGTTCTCTAAATCCAGGTGCTGCTCCTGGATTGACAGCTGTCAAAACAGCCCACCGTGTGCCGTTACATCTGTCCACACGGTATAGTGAGCGAGTGACCAAATACATATAAACAGTGGTCAGATATCTGGATATTATGCAGAATACAATCGGGAACTATTCAAAATATTATATTATAGCTCTTCAGCTATAAAACATAGCTACACTGCCTTATTGATTTGACTGTAAGTAGGCCTAAAATATGCACTGCAAATATGTAAAAATGACAAAATGACCAAATGATGAGGTAAAACCTAGTCAGGACAGCCATGAGTGAAAATATGATACTTATACTGAATCATATCTGTGCATATGCACATATACACTGTAATACAGATGAAGAATAAGAAGAAAGAAGAAATGGGAGGAGGAAGAGTTTATATTAAAATACAAAAAGTTGACATTTCAGCATATACGCTTACGCCAGTAGTTTGATTTATCCTTAAACGTTTGCTGATGTTTATTCTTGACATTTATTCTTGACATTTCGTCTGTATTTGCAAAATGGTATTTCAACTTGATTCTCAACACAGCAGGAAGAATGACGTGTCCGCATTGAAGGGCTGCTCGGTAGAAGAAGGCCTCGCTGCACCGCTCCTTAAAAGCTCCTCACATGTGTGAAGGGCGTAAAATCACTTCCTGGGTTGGATCGCTTTTGACCCCCTTGGTCTCGGTGGGAGGTGGGCCTGAAGGCCGGGCCTTCCACAGGGCTAAAAGGTGACCGCTGTCTCCACGAGACAGACACGGACAGATGAGAGGAGGAGGGGGAGCTGCTGATGATCCCAGCTGGGAAACCAGTCAGAGAGGAAGACGAGTTCAGAAGTTGGAAGGAAGGGAGAGAGAACGCTTTGAATTGGTTTATGGGGAAAGAAAGATGGCTGAAATATTGAGGAAATAGAAATGTAGATTAAAACAGCTGGAAAATACCATTTCCATATTATAGATACCCTATTGGGGGTATTTATGATATATCATTTGGATTAGTGATTCATTTTAGCAATTCAAATTTTCTCTCTTTACTCCCTATTTGTGAACACCCACCACAACAACAGCTAATAGGACTCTCGCTCTCTCTCTCTCTCTCTCTCTCTCTCTCCTCCGCCCTGTGACCTGAAGTCAACCTCTGTCCTGCTAACCTGTATTTATTGGCCATTAAGGGTCAATAGTTCACTCAAACCCTGACAACTCTGATTTATAGGCAGATTCATCACACCGTGTTACTACAGCACACACACTTACTGCCCAGTAAAGGTACACAAGACACAGACCGATGCGTGGATAGATGGATAGATATGTGGAGGGATGACGGACAGACAGACGGACAGACGGACAGACAGACGGACAGACGGACAGACGGACAGACGGACAGACAGACGGACAGACGGACAGACGGACAGACGGACAGACGGACAGACGGACAGACGGACGGACGGACGGACAGACGGATAGACGGACAGACGGACAGACAGACGGACAGACAGACAGACGGACAGACGGACAGACGGACAGACGGACAGACGGACAGACGGACAGACGGACAGACAGACGGACAGACGCGGAGAACGTTTGTCAACTCCCACTTAAGATGCAGCGATACAGTAAAAATATCATACGCATGTGTGTATGATGGCAAAGATGTCGAACTCCTTTGATACCAGGCTGGCCTTTAACTAGGTAGTGTGTGTGTGTGTGTGTGTCTGTGTGTGTGTGTGCGTGCGTGTGTGTGTGTCAGCTCCAAGAGGTGAGCTATTAGCAAAGAATCATGTTGTCTGGACACTTCTATTGTTCCAAGCCTCCCGATGACCCTTGAGGAGGTGTGTTTGTGGGTGTGTGTGGGTGTTCTTTTTATATACATGAGCGACAGGAAGTGTTTCCCCATTGGTGGAGGGAAACACCATTTTTGGGGGGAGGGCGGAGAGAGTCAGACAGAACCTCTGACACACACATGTAAAACTTAAGGCAATGTGCCATTATTTGTATATAATGTCTCAGGTTCCGTTTCCACTGTTCCTCACACACTTTGGATTCAAGGTTCTGGAATTACAACTGGGCACTAATCAGCAGGTGGTACCTTCCAGGGGTTGTCATGGCGGCGCTGTTAATTGTGATGCGACAAGCTGATGGACGACTGAAAGGAAGAACAGCGGAGGAGGCTGGTTGGACAGGTCTCTACACGAGGAGGCCTTTCAGAGACGTCAGCAGTTCGGCTGCATTCTCACCAAGTCAGGCGTTGTGGCGATTAGCGCATGGGCTGTGCGTCGGCGTGGGAGTGTCCCCTAGATGGGACATTTGAATGACGCTCATTTGATTGACCCATTTGATTTGAATGGCCCATTCATCAGTGGTTACGTGATTGGCCACCGCAGCGTGACCGGGGTTCTCCAGAAGTTGATTCTGTTTCAACTTTTTGTCTCAGGCCGTAACGTTTTTTCTTCTTCAGCTCAGTGTGAGCGCCACTTCTTCCATCGCTCTGAAAGGAAAGAGTCTGCAGTGACTTGAAGCACAACACACAATGTGCGTATCCATCTTTCCTGACCTCTATCAGAGGGCTTTTGCTGCTTCAAGAGGAACTTCACACTAAATGATTACACTGTGCACATAATCACAAAGATCCTTGTCGGCATATGATGTTAATACTGTGGATTGTGTAAACAGCTGCCAAAGGTTATAATGAGAACTGTATGCATGTAACGTTCCCTCCTCTTCCACATCATTCCCTCTGCTCTCTCCAGTCTCCCAGGCTTTGGTCTCTATCTCTAACCTAGCGACGCCCAAAATCCATGTCCAATCTGTTTGTATGTGATAGGCAAGATAAACACACACGCACAGCCAGGCATGCTGCTACTTTGGGGTCAGGAGGTGAGCAGGGTTCATGTGCAGGCCGGACGGCTGTTTGAGATGGAGGGAGTATGGCTGACTGTCACGGCGTCTGCCTTTTACTTGTGTCAGCAAAAGCCCTTCAGCACAAATGCTGATTTTTATTCCGAGCCTTTTCTCGATTATCGCTTTTGCTCGACTTGTGGAAATGATGTGCTGTCATAACACTTTTGTTCTGCAGCTACCCTGCAACCGCATCAACTCACTTTATTTCTTACACATTAATGACATCAAAGCACACATAGACAATAGACAATACAATACATCACATACGAGTAAAGTCGATGTGGAAGTGTCTTAAAATTTGCACTCCCTGTACTGACCAGCAGGGGGCGACTCCTCTGGTTGTATAGAAGTCTATGCTTCATGTGTTAAAGCTACATTCTCTCTCGTGACCACCAGGGGGCGACTCCTCTGGTTGTATAGAAGTCTATATAAATGACTCTACTTCTCTTGATGTATTCCCTCAGTAAACATGTAAACATTAGTTTATGGTCTCAATCTCTAGTTTCAAGTCTTCTTCAATACAGCGTGATGTTCATTTAGTAAATGATGGTCCATTTTGAGTAAAATAGACCATAAAGAGGAGTATGATTCAGGGTGGGGCTTACTGCAATTGACAGGTCAGTGCAGTGACTAGAGACGTATACGGCGTCTCTACGTCACTCCTCGACATTACAAATGTATTCATTGTAAAAAAAACTAAAACATGTCAAGATGGCGACGGTAAAATTGTCGAACTGGAGGCTTCATAACAACAGTCCACAAACCAATGGGTGACGTCCCGATGACTACGTCCACTTCTTATATACACGTATGGCACAGACACAGAAGCACAGAGTTGATCTGTGAGATGGGGAACGCCTCCAGCACTGACACCCTAACCACGATTGCCACACACTACACATCATATATTTTGCTATACATAAGATCTTTGTGAATCTTAACTGGTGCATTGCTCTGCAGTCCAACAGCATTCGTATGAAGCGCTGGTGGAGCCGGTCTCACCACATGGGTGTGCAGGGCAGCCGCTGGCCGCTTGGGCTCCATCCAGGGAGAAATGCACACTGACATATTCAGACGGAAGACATATGAGAACATTAAAGCATCTAAAGATGTTTTTGTCAAAATAGAAATAAACCGAAAAATGAGCGCGATATGTCTTCCTTAAGTGATCTGAACCTTGTTTTTTACTTTGTGCTTTCTTTGTTGATTTTGAGCTTCTTCCGTTTGGTAGAGTGGAGCTACGTCATCCACTAAGTCCTGGTCCTTAAGGTCTGATGTGAGCTTCCACCCATAACAATGTTCTGATTATATATATTGTATCCTTGTTTGATCCTTGGTCGTCTACTGGAAATCTTATATATTTTCCCCACTCTCACGTTCTTCATCTAAAATGTTACATATAAAGTACAGGAACCTTTTTGCTGCTGAGCTAAATGATTGTTTTAAATGTGTGCTAATTACCTATTTAAAACATGATACAGAAGTATCAGCTGCCAACTGCCCACAAGCTATACACACCACATGACAGTCACTGAGCGATGATTCATCAGTGTACATGAAAGCTAGAAATCTGGAAATAGAATTTAGACAAAAACACGTTTCTGCTTTTAAATTAAGCAAAAGGACCCTGACACTTCATCTCTCTCCTCCCCACTCCACCCTCTGTCTCCTCCACTCAAATGAAAGACATACAGAAAATAATGTATTGGTTATGCTCCATTAAAAGAACTATATGGCTACAAACTAAATGGATTTAGTTCACTGACAGTCAAAATAAAACTATGTGCGCAAAATACAAGAACCAGTGATTATGGGAAAAGTTACAAGGAAACTCTTCTTCCTTCTCTCTCTCTCTTTCTCTCTCTCTCTAACACACACACACACACACACACATCCTACACAAGTCGACAATGAAGACACAATAGTCCTTTGAAGGTGACAATGAAAGATGGCCAGTTGCAGAGCAAACACTGGGACTATGATTGATCATGAGAGCCAACAGAAAGTGAAACTGGATGATAAATCTGTTCGCACAAATGCACATTTGTGGGTGTGGGTGGCTTTGCGTGTATATGTGACCGTGTGTGTGTGTGTGTGTGTGTGTGTGACCTGTTATCCTGTATCCAGGTGTCTCCAGATTGAAAAGTGTAAATCCGTTCACACCTGACATCAGATGTGTCTCCAGCAGGTTGGGTTTCACTTCCTGCCCTCTTCTCATTTCCCCTGTGAGGTAAAGCTGTGGCTGTTCAGCCTGGGCATTAATACACGTCTTGGGTGATCCCATCACGAGTGGACTGCACTAAGTACTGCAAGACGTTCCCCCTGAAGACGTCCCACTACTCCACCTGTCCCAGTGTCCTCACTCCCACGCGTGTGTCCTGTGTTTGACTTCCTGTCTTTGAGGTTTCTCCTCCTCTTTAATAGTGTTGTGAAAGTGCGGTCGGCCGGCTTGTGTTTCTGGCTGTGTGATTAGTTCCTCCTGTGTTGACCGTCTGTTTCTTTCATAGCAGAAGAGATGCGTGTCACTTATATAACCTGTTGCATTTTGGGAAAGTGTTTGTTCAGATTTCATACAGTGTTCTCATTTTATAAAAAAACATATTATTTACTTTTTGCAGTACCGTATTCACACCAAACCAGTACACCCTTAATTTCATGAATAAGTTGAACGTATCAAATAAAAGCTTTAAAAAAAGAATCCCTAATGAAAGTAGTTCTTAAGAGAAGGCCTAATTCTACGTTCTTCCGCCTTACATTGACTTGTTTATTTATCCAGTTGGTGCACCTTGGTTGAACTGTATGCGTTCCTTGTGTTTCTATCTGAAGCTCTCTGCCTGTCCCCTGCCTGCCCTTCCACCCTCAGTACATGTAGCTCAGTTCTTCACTTTGAGGAAAGTGCTTAATGGTAACCTCTCAACGTATTCCAGACGTGGTACTTCCTGTCACGCCCACTCCGTGTCTCCGTCTCTGCCTCCCTGCCTTTAACCTTTGTTTCATTGCGTGATGGTCACTTGATGTTCACCTTTACATCCCCCCCTCACACGTTCCCTGGAGGAGTCTGGGAGGGGTTGTAGTGAACAGAGATATAGATAGAGGTAGAGAGGACTGCAGTTACAATCCAGTTGTGAAAATGCCCCTCTCTGAATTGATTGAGGCTAACAGGTACTTGTTGGACTTTGAGGAGTGTTTGTGGTTTAGTAGGGGTTCACAAAAGGGGGAGAGTAGACTGAGTCAAATGGCTCTCGGGAGGGCAACGTCTCTCTGTTGGTTGGTCTATCACTTTGGTCCAGAGTCACAAATATCTCAACAACTATTTGATGGATTGCCATGAAATCTGGAACACACATTGAAACATGGTCTACTTCATCCCCTTTATTCAAGCCCTGTACAGAAAGGAGTCACGTATTAAACGCATTATCATGAAACCTTTTGATTTGGCTGGCAACACATTTACTCAGATACAGAGTTTTATTAAGACCTCCTGTTTCTAAAGCGTTTCACTAAGAATTGATCATCAGACATGATAATACTGCTGTTATCAGTGAACTCTGTGTGACAGGCACGTCTAAAAAAGCCTGAATCACAAGAATTCAGAGGTGCCCGTCCAAGCGCAACAACAGGCTTTATGCTTGATTTGCATTTGATTTTCTTCCAAATCATATTGTTTCCTTTTGGCTCACTAGCAAATATTATAAGGCCTGGGGGTTTAGAACATCTGTCTTACAATATGTCAAGAGAGGTGGAGAGAGGGGACGCAGCAACGGGCCAGGGGGTGGATTCAAACCCATGAGGTCACTGTGGGTTTGAACCTCCTTCTGTTTCATGGATTGGAGTTCCATTCATACATTGTCATATTCATGTAATGTGTTCATGTAACTTTGTAAATACTGTTCATTCTGGGATGAACAGGGATGTCATATGTGTACAGATTGTAAAGCCCTCTGAGGCAAATTTGTAATTTGTGATATTGGGCTATACAAAATAAACTGAATTAAATTGAAATTGAACTGTAGGAAGGACTGTGTACATGAAATAATGCTACTTACAAGTCAACATCATATATGGAAGCTTGAAACTTTTCTAAACTCATGTATACTTCTGTACCTGAGAGATTTCTCAGTCTTTTGATATTTTGACTTTTGGTATTTTGACATTTTGACATTTGTGATGGCATATGATTATGGTGGCAGATGCCTGATTTATGCCTGCAAAAAATGTTTCAAGTCAATACACATAATTGTATTTGAACAGAAAAACAGAAAACAACTGCATTACCTATAAAGACCCACGCCACTGTGTGTGTGTGTGTGTGTGTGTGTGTGTGTGTGTGTGTGTGTGTGTGCCTGTGTGTGTGTGTGCCTGTGTGCGTGTGTGTGTGTGTGCCTGTGTGCGTGTGTGTGTGTGTGGAATTCTGTCCTTCCTGACAGGTTGCTGAAACAGTTATATTGGGGTCTGCTTACAGACAATGGCCTTTTTTCATTCTTTCTTCCTCATCAAAGGACTGACGGTGTCTGAAATGTGACATCTACCTGTTACATCCTTTGGTCTCTCCGTGGCCTCAACGTCACATCATCTGAGGCGTGAACGTTTCTCAGTGTGTGTACATTTATACATTTTTACAGCAGGTTTTTAGGGTAAAGTTCAGCAAAAGGATTGTACTTAGTAAATGATATGTACTGTAAAGATAAACTGTATGATTTGCTTATCGTGTGTGCATGTGTGTGTGTGTGTGTGTGTGTGTGTGTGTGTATCAGTGTTTACGAGGGTGGCATTTGGATGTAAATTACGCTGAGGAGACGTTAAGAGCTCTGGAGAACGAGTGTGTCCTTTATTTCCTTTTTAGTGTCTTTTAGATGTTTGATTGCTCCTGGGCTCATGAAAGTGGGGAATCCTTGTAAAAGTTCTGTGACGTGACCCTCGTGACCTCCTCACTTACCCTTTCCTGTTTTCCAAAGCCTGTTCAGCCTTACTTACTAATGTTTAAACCAGAGAGCAAGAATACTCACATGGTGCCCACTGTGGAACCCTAAAATAATAGTATCCATTAGAGTCTAACTGCTTTACTCTAAAACTGCAAGCTCTGTGTTATAGCTGCAAAGCACCTACTCCCCTAAGAAAAGGAAAGTTCTCCATTTTGTGTCCATCGCCCTCCTCAAAGCCGCAAACTGGGACTTCAGACGTCTGCTCCGTCAGGTCGATAACGCCGCTGGACACGCAGTTCGCTGATCGCTCCAATACCATCTGCTTCCTGCTCATGTCGGCAGTAGTAAAAATGACAAAATGCAGAATTTAACTGCACAACAGCTGCTCGTATAGACAACAAGATCAGCAATGCTCTGTAATCCATTATCCATGCTGAATTTGATACTGGGAGTCGATCGATAATCAAGGCTGTTGTCGTTTGTTTTCCTCTCCGGCGTGACGGATCAGAGAAGGACACGTCATGACCCAATCAAGGTGCGAGTTTTCAAACTAACCATTGTTAGTGTTTCCAAACTACGGAGTGAAGGGGACGCTAGTTGTAAACGTAGCAAATGATATGCGTTTGAAGATGTCGCCTTAGGGGTGTACAGAAACCAGAGAATGGTATTGTCTCATCATTGCATGCATGTTTGTTTGAAAAGGTAATGGTAGCTAGTAGATGTCCCACAAATGAGAAGGTATAATAGCTACCATAGTTATTTATTTATTTGGTGGTTTTATTGTCAGCTGTAATTATAAAGACTGTACGTCACCAATACGGTGTTCAGGAAACATCTTCAGAGATGCCGCCAGGAGAACAACATCAATCTCGAGGACTATACATCAACAGTGACTAGAAAGCAATAGAAAGCTTCCTGACTTGATCTATTACAAACTGGTATGAGATGTGCACGACCCAGGACAGGATAGGAGGGCTCTACAGCGGGTCGTTAAAACTGCCCAGAACATCATGGGTTCCCATCTACTGAGCATCAGTGATGCTGGTGAGGTGAGGTGCCTGCAAAGAGCCTGAAGGATGTTAAAAGACAAAACCCACCCAGAAACACCCTGTTCAACCTGCTGCAGTCTGGAAAGAGATACAGAAGTATCAGCATCCTCACCACCACACATGAGAGCAGCTTCCTTCCTCAGGTTGTAAGACTCCTCAACTCATCCTCCACCTTAAACATAGTGTTTTTTCTCTCACAGAGGGACTACATTTGTATTTCTGTGTTGCAGACATACAATAAATTAACCTTGAACATAAATTACAAGATTCTCCTACAGTGAATTACTGGCTAACTACAGAGGATGATATTATTATATTAATCACTTTAAGGTCAAATATAGTGAGAGTTATGCCAATTACAGTAGTAACTCCTTAAGTATAAGTAACTGGCTACCACTGCACCAATGTGTGTGTGTGTGTGTGGCTCCTGGATGACCTCCTAAGTCATTAGTGTCACCCTGACATTGACCTTGAATTGTACCTCCCCTGCTATTCTAATTATTGCCTGAACCTTATTGGGAATATCTGTTATTGGAAGTACAGACTCACTCAGAAGAATGGACTGGCGGCCTCCTGCCTGCCTCCAGGGTCCCTGACAGAGTTCAGAGCTGTGCTGAACTTTTGAACTTGGCAAAGTATGTTTGGCAGCCAGGAAAACGTGCACACTGTAATCCCTGTGGACTTTGACAGCAGTGAAACGAAGAGGATTTCCCCAATCCGTGACCAAAACAACTGTTCTTGTTCCACTGAGCTCTCGGGACAATGTGGCTGAAGCGTGTCAGCCTTCTCTGTGCAAACTATGACAGCGCCATCAAAATAAATAGAAGAATCTCAGGCATAGCTTTTCTTTAGCATGTACCAAGATGATATATCTATAAAAATATATTCTTTTCAAAATTCACATCCTAATTATTAGAACTCTTGTGTTTTTGGCATAATGTCAATGTGCACTTTATTTCTCTTGGAATAAATGATGATGTGTGTTAGCATGGTGTGTTTTGTCCTCATGGGACCCCCACTGGACTTGTATCCCCTCCCATTGAAACTACGCATTATATTAACACTCATCTTTGGGACTGACTGTGGCTCCGTGGTGGAGCGGGTCGTCCTTCATACAGAATGATTTTCTTCTATACAGTTTTCATTTTAATTTAGATATATTGTACATATTTTTAATAGTATTTCTTTTGTATTTTCTTGTAACTTTTCAATGATATATTTATGTTTCTTTATGATTGTACTTACCATGATTTATTATTTTATTTTCTCTTATTATGTTTATGTTATGTACCAATACACCAAGGCAAATTCGGCTTGATTCCATTTCGGGGGAAAAGTCAAAGGCCAATTTAAAGCTTAAGGAGTGCTACATAATATGTTATGGTAGGGTGAAATCATTACATCTAGTGCAAGGCCTTTCCATCCTGTGAAATAGACATTTCTTAAGAAGGTATAGATAAAGACACTTACGTTCCGGTGGCCCGTGGACGGGCCCACCAACTGTGCGCTAGAGATCGTACCGTTCATCGTCCATCTATTTATAGTTAGGTACTAGTTTCATATGTTTCTGGAAACCTACGATTATTGTGATTCTAACTATCCACTCCATTTCAAGATCGGACCACCACAGCAGCTACAGGCAACGTTTTTGTCAGACAACAACAAACAATCAAGCCGACTCACAGATGAAGCTTCGTTTTGAGCCACAGGTCATCACATTCCAATAAAAATGGTCTTGTTACGTCATAAAAAGGTCCATACGATCCAATTCAGTAAAAGATTTTGTCCAAAACACGTGATTACATCCATAAATATCCACATTCTGCCGTTGCATCATTTCAAATCAGCCGGCAGATATGACAAAATATTTCAGAAAAGTAGCTGTAAAAGCCGTTCTCTGCTGCGCACATTTACAACTCGGATATCAAACTGTTCGTTTGACTCTAACCTTTCGATTGAAATGTAAGCCAATAGGAGCAAGATATCCTCTTCTAAACCCACATTAGCCAACCAGAGTCAGCGAAGAAGAAGAGGGCTGACCAACTTCTTTGGGCTACTGTGCGCGCACACAGAGTCAGATTTTTCAAATGACGGATTTGAATAGCCAATGAAAAGACGAAAACAAGGAAGTGCCATGTTGGGATGCCAGATAAGATGTAATGACAACCTGTGGATTTTGGTTCATTTTGCACACAATTTGGGGAAAAAACACAATAAAGTGTTTATGCTTCAGTTCCTTTGTGTCAGCAATAGTGCAATAGTGAATGTGTATATGATACCTCTGTTTCACCTTTCATTAGGGCCTAAAATGGAGTCTCCAAATGGCCTTTATTGGAAAAACGCCTAAACATACCCCTAGTAAATCATGTGTAAAATCTTCATTTTCTGTAAAATTATAATCTACTTTTTACTTGGACCAGGTAAGGCTTTAGGCTATGCTCCCATTGGGTTTTCCAGACCATAAGTCACAGCTATAATCATCTGCAGGCATCTATTTCACAAAAATATTTAGGCGAAAATAGAAAATCTTGTACTTATGTGTGTGCCAACTTATATTACTCAATGTCAGCAGCACTTAAAGTGATTCTGACTGTTGGGGGGAAAAACTTCAGAGTGTTACCTTTCAAAAGAGACCAAAACCATGCATTTACTCCAAATGGTTCTCCTACAGCTTTCAATTTACTTTGGGTACGTCTGGATAGGCGTTTTTCGTGAATTTTACAGGAACGCTAAGACAAAGATACAGTTCTAGGAAGCAGAGCACTGCTGCTCATTGAACAGTACCAAGAAAACAAGCCCCTGTTATCTGTGTTCACAGTTCACACACCTGCAGTGACACCTGACTGTGGGCCTTCTGAAAGACTGGACTAATGCTTATTGCTGGCTGTTTGTTGGCTGAATGCCAACTCATGACAACAGAGCTGGTGATAGTTGCACTGTATTGCTGATCTACAAGGATGAATGAGAACAGGCTTTTGAATGACAGAAGCAGGTAGCTGTGCTCTCTCAGCAGCAGCAGGCTGACACCAACCAAATGTCAACCAAATGTCCTCTGTGGTTCATGAGACCCTTCCTCATCTGAAAAATGTGATGTCATCAGAGTGAGAGTCACTTAAGATTGGAGACGACAAATGTCGAACAGAAAGCCTGAATTACAACCTGGAGGGGTGGAGTTTGGAACGTGTGGGTGTTTATCAGGCCGGGAAAGGAATGGAAAGATGCTATTGGTTGCATTATGGGAAATATAGGATCCAGTGTTTTTGAACAAAATTAAATATGTAAGACACGAGAGCTTCCGCAAACATGTGGGTCTCTTTGTCCTTTACCTAGTGGCCTGGTTTCTTCAGTTTCCTGTTTGGGCTGGGACTCCAAGCTGTGCGTTCATACTTGAGATTACACTTTTTGACACGTTTGAATTTCTCTGATCTCTTTCCTTTCCTGTCTCCTTAGCCTTTTCCCTCCATTTCTATTTGTGTTGTTGGCCTATTTAACACAGGAGGAGGACAGAGTTTGGTCTGTAGCTGTCAGATGTTTTACGTTCCACTGTGAACAGTGAGGTCAGCTATAGCAGCTAGCTGTGCCTCCAAAGCCTTCAACAACACATCCCTCGTTAACCTGACCTTTCAGACGTGTTTTTTTTTTTAACACAAACATCCTTGAAGCCGTCTTCAGAAACTGTTTGGAAAAGGGCAGGCACCTTCAAAAAGTACTTGGCAGGTGATTGGATTAACCACCTGTCAATCAAACTCTTGATAGAAAGCATCTTTCCCTCGAGAAAAGCCTTTAGTGTTGTTCTTTGCTCGTCTTTCAAACAATAACCACTCTCCAGATGTGGTTATTGAGGAGGTTTGTTGTTGTCTCCCTCTCATCGCGTCACACACCTGAACCACGCCCGTAGCTTCACAATCATTGTGTGATTATAATATAATGTAATAGAAATGAATCAGAACATGTATGTTAATGTAATGCAAGCGCTATGAATAACTGTAGCGTTGGCCCGTACATATGGCATATTCCGACACGGTGGAGTGTGTGTGAGGGCGTTGTACGACACGTCCATGAGGACGTCACACACACCCGAGAGTCTGAGAGTAGGATGAGGATGACAGTGTTTGTTAAGGTCACCATGTTCCTGTGGATTATGACCGACCTGTGAGCGCCGAGCATAAAACCATAAGCTTCCTCTAACCGGCACGAGGCCGCGAGGCCCTTTGTGTGTTTGGTCCCTGTTCTGTTGTTTATGAGCTTTTGTCCGTCATTCATATAATATGAAAATTAATTTGTTTGTTGTCAGTAAAAAAAATGTTACAAAAAGTTATGACTTGTTTAATTTACTTTAAATAAATGTTGTATATTGATGGAATATTATGGGAGTATTATTGGCCTACTATGAAGATGCGTAGCCAAAGTAAAATAATGTAACATTCAACTCACAACGGACACAGTAAAATATGCTGAAAGAAATAAAAATGTGAGTAAGAATACGTAGCATGTGATTGCTGATACCGGCCTATATATAAAAGTTACTAACACAACAACCTTTTTGTTGAAATCCGATGACAGTTCGGAAATAAGTTAGCAGGCATTAAATTTGATTTTCCACACAGATATTTAAAGCAACCTCTTGAAGACTTCTGAAGGTCAGTAGTTCTAAAAAAGACAGACAGCTTTTTTTGTTTCTGCACTCCGGCACATGAGATACGAAACGCAACAATAACTCTGAGATTAAAGTGCTGACTTTCAGCTTTAAACCTATTTTATATAAACAGTATATATATATATATATATATATATATATATATATATATATATATATATATATATATATATACTGTATATATATATATGTGAATAAGAGGAGTACCGGCACTATCCAAAGGCATCAGGGGAGCGTCGCTGGATCTGTCCGTCCTCAAAGTGCCAAAGATCTGCAAGGACTTCAGCCCCGTTTCTGCACCATGGGGATCCCCTTGCAGGGCTCACTGGTGGCTGTCCCTCGTCATAGCAACAGCCCTCGAGAGTCCCACTGCTGCCCACTACCATTCTCGTTGCATCTCAGTATCTGTGTGGTACTGGTGTCCCTGTGATTTAACATTGGAAAATAAGGTTGAGCTCT
This sequence comes from Cyclopterus lumpus, assembly GCF_009769545.1. NCBI lineage: Eukaryota > Metazoa > Chordata > Actinopteri > Perciformes > Cyclopteridae > Cyclopterus > Cyclopterus lumpus. Next base: position 2,135,854 of record NC_046984.1, on the reverse strand, counting down.
AAGATATGCATTTATAATTGTACACAGCATGAATAAGCCTAGCGGACGTTGGTTTCCTTACTCGTTGTTCTTCTCCTCTTACTTTGTTTAAGTCCCTGCATCTGAACACCACTGTGGAGGTTCAGCCTGACGTTATTGAAACAGAGAAGGTAACAGTGGTAGTGAGAGCAACAAGCTGGCGGACTGCAGAGTGTTTGAATGCCGTCTCTCAGCTCTGTGTGTGAGGGGGGGGGGGGGGGGGGGGGGCCTAGCTCGACAGTAAATATCAGCCAAACACAGTGAAGGCTCACACTGAGCTGAAAGGAAAGCAAACTCGATCATGCTCCGTCACTGCATCAATACAGCTCACCATGATGCTCAGATCTACAGACAACAACAACGTGCAGGACTTTTTGGTTGTAGTGGACATCCTGCACTTTAAGTCTCTGGAGGTCACCTGGGACATTAAATAGACTAAATCGAGGGGAGAACCAGGGACCAAAGCTCTTCTGCAGACTGAAATGGAAGCAGATGCCATTCAGGAGTACTGGCAGATCAAGAGGGTTTGCTTCTTTCCTTGAGCTTTGTCTTCACTCCATCGCTTGGCTCTCCTCCAGATGGGGTCGTCTTTGAGTTCGACTTCACAGAGGACCTCAATCTGGCCTTGTTAAAATGATACCTCTTGACTTGAAATGCAAGTCTGGAGTAGAAGAAACAGCAAGCGTACTACTGGCAGCTACTCATTATATCTATTATTCCTAAAATTGAAGGCAGATGCCAGATCCCAATGTCACAGAAATATGTAATTGAGTGTTTTCTAAAAACACACAAGTGAGGAGAGGTGACGCTGGATAAACACTACCGTCCACCCACAGGTGGAAACTGCAACAGTCAGATGACATAATTGTAATGTTTTTCTGTGTCAGCGTCTACCTGAAAACGCTGGAGGAGCAGCTGCAGAACCACAGGGAGGATCATGGGAAGCAGCTCGGCTCTCGGAGAGAGATCAAAGACTAGCGGAGGATTCTGGACCAACACCAGTACAGCAATATTATGTGCTGATACTATGATTATTGTTTCAGTATTATAGTATCTCATGAATATTTCATAAAATATGTCATAGTATAGTTTGCCATAATGGAGCCATCCAAAATGGAGATTAAGTCATAAATAAATCATAGTATAGTGTGTTAATAAAAAGTTATTGTAAAGTATGTTGGAAAAGTCATAAAATGCCACAGTATAGTATGAAAAACACATTCATAGTATAGAACTATACATGTGTTACAAACTAAACTAAAAGTTCATTGGAAAGCCTGAATGTAAAACAAGCTCTGATATTCGGAGCAGCCCCAGAGACCATGCTGGGCCTTAACGAGGTGGCTATGTTGTTGAAATGCCAGGCAGTTGGTTTCAAACCACAGCAATGTAATGCTAATGGGGACTTTTAGTCAAAGTGGCTGATGTTTATCTCATCTATTTTAATGGTTCTCCTCTTGAATCTACTCCCTAGTTTGCAACACGTTTGGAAGATAGAGGAAGCTTTTGAGAGACAAAGACTGAGACCCCAAATGGTGTGGCCAACAATCATTCCTGATCTCTAGAAATAAAGACTTGTAACAAATCTTGAATTAGTGTAACTGTGATTCCTTTGGATGGAGGAAAACTGGATGGATGCATCCTGACACTGCCAGTTACAGTCGATTGTAAACCGTGCTCTTACATTTGCAGCATTTTACCACTACAGCAGAAGGTCAACCTTGATCAGAGTCGTGTTGATGTGATAAGCACCTCTCTGCCAGGGTGCTGAACTCTATCTGACCTCCTGAACTTGTCAACAGTCACTCAAATTATGAATAATCACAGTGAGCCACCAACAGCCATGCTAACGACGCCATTAGCATCTCTTATTGGGCACTCATCTGACTCCCCAGTGGGGGCCGAGGGGCCAGCAGACGCTGTGCAAACGCAGTTTGAAGAATTAACACTCCCATTGACTTACATTGACTTCTCCAGCACAGACTCTATAAACCAATTCAATCTAAATGACCTTGGTCATCGGGCCAAATAACTGCCCATTGAAGTTAAAGTGTATCCTCACAGTGCCTGGTTAAGCACAATGATAGCATTAAGACGAGGGGCTTTCATTTTATATGATTATTTCCTTTTTCTGCTGACCATTTGTTTGATTTTAAGGCCCTTATCCAAGGGCAAACAGCCTCCTGTAAATTTGACTTATGAAAGAAAAAGTGTCAGGGAAAGCCTTTTCGTCTCTGTAAATTATTTAAAAGCTGATCATGCAGAGAGATAAAATAAGTGTAAAATGATACCCTGGTATATTTTTATTTTTATGTTGGACTGCTCTGATAAAAGCATATATACGTAGATGAAGGTAGAGATCCATTAATCCACCAGATAATCTACGAGTGAGATGTAATTTGTCAATTACATTGAAGAAAATGTATTTTCTCCAAGATTACGTTTGTTTTTGACATATAGCAAATACATTTCTAATCCCAGAATGGGTCAACACAGGAGGACCTTCACCCAGGAGACTACTGTTCGTGTCCCATGTGAAACAAACACTTCTTTTCATTTGCACCTGTAAAAACTGTAAAAACATACTTATTTCTAGTCAAACCATGATGTGTTACCAACATTACCAAGTAGTTTTGTTTTGTTTCAATTTACGTCAACCACCACGTTTAAAACTGCAACCGGGAGAAGATGGTTTCCCTAGAATGCACTTTAGTTGTATGGGAACGGAATTTTGTAGGAGACAGGGTTGCACATGGATATTTAAAATCTTGAAACCAAACAGACCAGACCCTGCGAGGTGGACCAGAGTTTGTTCCCCTCTCCCTTCATGGTGGCTGTCCTTGCTTCCTCCAGCCTCCAACCCTCACCTCTCTCAGGCACTGTTCATGGCAACAAAGTGGTTTGGTGTATACAAGTGTTGCCTTCAATAACACTTCTGTAGCTATTACAATGATTTACTCTGGACCGTGTTCAGGCCTAAGGATCTAATTGAAAGCAAGCTAGTTTCAAACCTCTTTCAACGCTGTGTTGTAAATTCACTACAATGGTCACAAATTTAGACCAAAATGGCCTTGGCCGAGCAGAGTTTTGTCTCCACTGGGTGATGGTGAACAATGGAGGGAAGCAGACGCTCTTTAGAATGAGGAGAGGAGGCAAAGTTCAGAGAAGTTCATTCACATCGCTCGAGGGCTGGACTTGCGGGGATAGGATGGCCGGACATAAAGGTGTCAGCTACAATTTACTATTACAATTTGGCCATTAAGCTGAAACTCTTATCAACGGTGACTTACAATAAGTACAACAGTTCAGCATTTGTGGATCCAATAATCACAAGTAGCACAGTAATAAACAAGGGCCAGGGACAACAGTACAATGCTAAGAATCGCCATGGAGTGGAGGGAGGCTGGGTGTAAATCAGAATGGCACCAGAAAGAGAAACCGCTTGTGAAAGAGGCCAAAGCACATCTGCCAGTAAAGCTGCCATTAGCCTGCAGAAACACTGGCTCTCATTTACTGAGCTAGGTGAAGACTTTTGGGAAGTGTTACAAATACATACACAACAACATGTTACGCTCACAACGCTTGAGAACATTCACTGTCGATGCCATGTACCTCTGGATAACCAATGAAGAAACCAGGTTTCCACTGTTTCCACCATTTCATTACTGTGAAACTGTAATTTATTACCAGTAAATGCGGTCCGACTATACGAAGGATGTTTGTGCATGATAAGTAAGCTTCTCTCCCATGGAAGTGATAATTATAAGCCTGTTAGGAAATGTAAACCTTACCAAAGTTTCTTTAGAAACAGCTTTAATTGCATGCACTGTGTTCTGGTCACACTCTTGTAGTTGAGTTTAGGATTCTTTTTTTTGCTCACAGGATCCCTTAACTTTATCATGTATAAGTATAGGTACGTTTTCATCATAAAAAATGTTCATGAATGTAAGGAGAAGGCAGCCATTCGTGTCTGAAAATGAGTTTGTGTATTTGATTCACAGTAAAACGTTTGGATCACGATCCATCTAACTGTCAATAAACTACCCTTTTGCAGGTTTGGGCTAAATGATTTGTTGCTATGACAACAGTTACAGATGTGTTCTAAACTACAAAAGTGGGCCCGGTGGAGTTCTGTTGTACATAAACAGATAACTGGGCCCATTTACTGTGAATAAGTGTGTACATGCAGCAGAGCAGTAACAAACTCTTGTGATATGTTTAATGATAATAATGATTTGGGGCTGTACTTATTGTTTCTTTACATTTTTAATTAACAAAATGAATCCCATACACTTCATTCGAACCGTATTACCACCCAGATCCTCTTATCAGCAGCTGATCTCCCTGCAGGCTACACACCCTTTCTGCTAACGAAGGGCTCTATAAACACCCAGATTCACACTTCTTCATTAACACTTTGCAACATCAGCATTCAACAGCAACCCTTTAACTGTTTGCTGTCCTAAATGTGGGAATCTTATCTATGACCCTGCAGTAAACATGTGCCTACTTCCACGGTTCCACTGAAGGTCTATACGGGTTCAGTGCCCTGAAACTGAACTGATCGGTATGAACTCTGTTTCACCCTCTGTCATCTCATCTGCCAGGGTCATCAGGCCTCTGCTTTGCTTTCCCTCCTTCTATGGATTCCAGATTTCTCTCCTATTTTTCTTTTCTTCGCACAACTTATTGATTCTGTAAGGATAATGGAATGTGGACCACCCACCCTCTTTCTACAGAGTAAAATACATGAACTGTCATCAGCACACTTTCAAATAGCCAGGAGAGAGCTGCTCCTTACCTCGTCATTATATCCTGTTTATGAATTAGTGTGCTATAATCAAGCTGTAATTGCAGATCAACAAGAGTACTGTAGCAAAGCTACTTATTCGTTTGACTTAAACTCAGATGTCTCAGGTTGTCAAGAATGATATAAGACCAGTCCAGCAGGTTTTAAATAAATATTATATTAAATAGACATATGTGTAGGAGGTAGATGAGAAGATTGATATATCACATGTCTGTGTGTTACCAGTGGAGCTGGAGTCAGGACGTAGTTAGCCTAGCTTAGCATAAAAACTGGAAGGTTTAAACCTCTCGACTCACTCTGTCCAAAGTGAAAAAATACTAAATATACCCCACCAACACCTGTAATAATCAATAATCAGCATGTTGCACGTTGTTTGTTTTTCATCTGTGCAGAAGAAGAAATATAGGTAACAGAAAGTGTGGGTTCACAAGGGTTACCGGCTGCAGATGTAAATCCGTAAATGTCCCCGCTGCGGGACTAATAAAGGATTATCTTATCTTATCTGGAACAGAAGTGCTGGCTGAGAGGATAGACGTTTGAGAAGAACTAGTTCCAGCATGTCATGTTGACATTTTATAAAAAGGACACCTGTTAGCATTGCACCTCCATGACTCGGGATCACAATGTACCGTCTAGGAAAGAACATTGATGCAAATGGGTGATCTTTTTTTTAATTCCATGCGGTATCTTACGCCATTAGCAGCTAATGGAACCGTAAGAGACGTTTGTAAGCACTCTGCTTTCTAACTGTGTTCATCAGTGAGCTTTCCAGGTGGACGGTTAGGCTGGCTCTCTCCCACTGCTTCCAGTCTTTATGCTAAGCTAGGCTAACTGTACTCCAGCTCTTTACCTGATACAATAGATTCATCTCCATCTTTTCTGCTCAGACTCACTTAATCATTAGTTTATTTGAAATTAAATAACAAAAACACAAGATTCTCCACATAACAGTTTTATTAAATAAAAAGCCCATACAATATAACATAAGTCACTTAAATAAGTTGGGGTAAGATACAAAAGTTATATAAACAGACTCTACATTACATATGTACATAATCCTATAGATACACCTTTGAGCTGATTAAAGTGTTCCATGTCTGTGTATAGTGCCTCTCATTTAGTTTGTTCAAACAAACATTCATATATGTATCAATTTATACAAAACCATTGTATTAACATCATAATATAAACTGTAAAATACGTTCTTAGGTCATCTACAATATGTACAAGTCGAAAAATCCACATTGACCAAGTCCAGAACATCTGAATTATGAACATACTTTCTGTACTTGTGTAAATGCAGCCTTGGAGCGGTTTTACATTTCCCAAAACTTCCCATTGACTTTACTTGACTGTGGATCCCCCGTGGATTTGGAGGCAAAACACAGATGATTTGAGACTTTTGGGAAACCTCACAATTTGACTCTAGACAGCTTTTAGGAAACACGGCCCCTCGTCAGCTCCGTTTCATTTCTATACATAGCTGGTAAACTTGGTTGGCAGATTGTCCACAGGATAGACAGTAGGTCCTGTTTTCATGGTGGGGGGCCCGTTTAAAAGAGTCCAGTGACACTTTGTGACCACCTCCACCAGGAAGATCTTCAGCAGGACCTTTGCAAACTCTTTCCCAACACACATCCTGGAGCCCCCTCCGAACGGGATGTATTGGAACCTGGAGGAGTCGGCCAAGGGTTTGGTCATGAAGCGCTCCGGCTGGAAGTCTTCCTTGTTGGGGAAGATGTCTGCCACATCATGGGTGTCACAGATGCTGTAGATGACGTTCCAGCCTTTGGGAATTTGGTAACCCTGAATTGGTGAGAGGAAATGATGAGTAAGCAGGTACAGCTTTTCAATTGTGTCTCAATCTGCCCACAGTCGCTTCACAGAGATCTTTGGTGACTTACATTGAGTTCAAAGGTTTTGAGGGCCACTCTGAAGCCTCCAGGAACAGGAGGGTTGATCCTCAGAGTCTCCTTAATGACACAACCCGTGTATTTCAACTGCTCCAAGGCCTCAATGTTCAGATTGTGGAGTTCCATCCCCTGCTAAAGACAGACATGTTGCATGTGAGGAGAAGCTGATGACCAGTTCTACAGTAACTCATCAGACCTGGCTCCTGATCAAGGTTTAACATGCCTTGCACTAATGAATGAGAAAGCTTCACTGTGGATTACCATCTCTTGGCAAGCATAGGGTATCCTCACCCTACTGTTTCATTCTAATAAAGGAATTGCATTACAGTAGGGTTGTATGGGCAGGTTCCTTTCCACTAAAGCACGATCATAATCCTCTCACTAGCTTTCTCCCCAGGAGGTTTACACAGCGTCTCATGGTCTTCACCAGCAGCTAGAGTTTGTTCAGTTTGACAACAGAGCAAACTTCATTTGCTGAAAGACCATGAGGTGGGATTGAAAGTTCATGAAAACTTTTACCTTTTTTAGTCAATTACTGTTTGCAAGGTCAAGAATGCCGTGCGGAGCAGTGGATATACTCTGAATTTCACGTTAGGCACCTTTATTCAATGATGCTTTCCATGATGTATTATTGCACCAGATTGTCTGTTACGTTGACTATTTATGGCAGCAGCCACTATTAAAATGGTATTGGAATAATTAGCAGTGTAATTACCTTGTCCATCAGTTCCTGCCTCAGTCTAGCCACAACTTCAGGGTTCAGGCCCAGGAACATGATCAGAGAGGTGGCTGTGCTGGCTGTGGTCTCATGCCCCCCAAACAACAGCTCTGTAGCGGACTCCTTAATGGCCTGGAACCAGACATTTAGAGACATAGAATTAGTTCAGGCCCCAAGTAAAACAATGGCTTACAAAAAGGGTGGAGGATGCTTTTTAAAGTTTTTTTTCCAGGTAAATGCTCGCATCACTACCTGCATGCTGAACGGTTCCCCGTTCTTCCTGCTGCTGTCTATGAGCTGCTGCAGAGCGTCTCTGTGTTTGGACTCCTGGTCCGACTCCTGCACCTTCTTCTTGATGTTCTCCTCTATCTTGGAGTGGATGAAGTTCCTCGCTTTCAGACCCTGGAGGAAGGGAAGGCAGGAGGAGCCAGGGGATTGACGGAGGAGAGGTGGAAATAAGGGAAGGAAGGATGAATGGATGGCACAGGAGAAACACAACGTAAGAGGATGAATTAGTCCGCTGCTTGAATTCCCTCGATACTGATTTACTTGCTCTAATTAATTCTGCACAGTGAATATCACGTTTGCTAATGTCAGCATGCCAATAAAAATGGTTGGCTAGGATGTGATATCCAAAATTCCTAGTGTGGTCCTTTAACTTTTCATTAATTACTACAATAAACTACCCATAACCATATCTAATAGTCATGTATCTACTCCTCATGGTTAATTCTGAAATTTGATCCACAACTTTAAAAACAAAAAAAGAGGCTATGTGTATTGTGCGTTGGCCTCTTACCCTGTACAGTCCACTGAAGGGCACGTCGATGGGCAGAGAGAACAGATTCTTGATCATTTCCTCGAACGCCTCCACCAGCTGCTGCTCGTCGGTCTTGATCTGCTCCGGCTCGAAGCCCAGCAGGATCCTCATGGAGATGCGGAACATCAGCCTCTTCATCTCTGGGTAGACCAGAACGCAGGAGTCCTTGGCAAGCCACTCCTTCACCGCGGCCCGCACCTCCTCCTGGATGACGGGGATGTAGAGCTCCAGAGCCTCGGTGGAGAAAGCTCGCATGATGGCCTGGAGACGGGCAGGAGCGTTAGTCAAATAATAGGATGGGCTTCTGCTTCCACAAATCGGACTGACATGGCGACAATAGAACTTATTATGTTGTACTGATAAAATCCCTGAAAGGGAAAAGTTCAAACCATTTCCAGTGCAAATGTACTTATTTAAAGTTTTTCTTACTTCAGTGCAATTTCTTCTTCATATAATTATTATATAGTTAATTACTTTATAGAAAATCCTTTGAGAAAACTGTTCCCTTATTTTGTTTCACTTTATTTCATTAATCATCAGACACAGTATTGATCAGCCTATTAAAACATGTTAGTTGCTGTGCTCACCGAAATAAATTAAACAAGGTCAAGCAACAGGACGATCATTCAGTAGATGTGCTCCTCAATATACTGATGAATATGCCATCAAACATAAATGAACATTAAAGTAGAAAACAGAAAACAAAGGAGCCAATAATAACGCCGAGGGGCTCCGATGAAACCCGAACTCACCTTCTTCTTGGTCTTGTGTTGGGCTCCGTGCACGTTGGACAGCGTGTCCGAGCCCAAGATGGTGCGCACGGACGCGGGCCACTGCACGGACACGAGCCGGTGCTCCCCGAGCAGAATCTGCCGGACGTTATCCGCTCCGGTGACGCGCACCGTGGGGTTGCCGAAGAGGTGCGTGCGGTAGATGTAACCGTACTTCTGCCGCTTCATGCGCAGGAACTTCCTCCTCTGCAGAGGTGGAGCAACACGATGAGCAAACAGAACACTGACCCACATGACATCAGTTATATATATATATATATTTTGTGATATCAATGTTTAAAAATTCAACCAAAATAAAATAGTAACAATCAAACAAATAAATCAGAACATATGGTGCTTGTAAATAGCACATTGTAATACTCAATTTCAATACTACATTTAACGCTGTTGGTGCCATACATGCTGTTTGTTTACCAACATTAACACAGATATACATTATTATTATGTTTTAAGTTAAACACAAGTTGGTCACATTTCCTCAAAGTGTCCCGGAGCATCCTCACCCACGTGGGGGAGCGACAGGCACCGTGTCCCCGCGTTTACCTGGAGGATGAGCTGCAGCGTCTCTCCAATGAAGGGTAAGCCCATGGAGCCGGGGGGCAGCGGCTTGGGGCAGCTCGGGTCTCTGCCTCGGACCATGTACACCTCCCACAGCTTCAGCGCCACCAGGAACAGCAGCACGGGCAGCACGATGGTGCACAGGAAGGTGGCCAGCAGCGTGTTCAGGGCCATGTTGCAGCTCGGCTGTTTGTTGTTTGGGTTGTTGTTGTTGTTTTGAGGACAGGAGAGTTCGCGGTGCGGTTCGGCTGAAAGGCTTCCGTCGGCCACGGTGACTCCCGGGCTGCTCGCCCGGCGCTTTTATAGGCTGCCGTTACCTTCTCCTCCCTCAGATAAATTAGTTCACTCAAAGTTCATCTTTAATTGTGGGCTTGTCGCTCGGCCCCGCCTCCGGCCCGCCACTGGCTCGGCTCGCCCTCGCCATTTGTTCCACGGGGGCCGCGTCCTTAATCCCTACCTCCTGTTGCACGCGGACAATCCGCGGCGGATTTCAACTGAGGGAGGAAAAAAAGAAAAAAGGTGACGATTCCCTTCCGAGACAATGGGAGCGCGTCCCGAGACGCCTTTGTTGGCAGCGCGGCGGCTAGTTTGCACACTCATTACCGGGGCTTAAGCCCCGCTTGTGGGGTCAGTAATGATGCCTGCAGGGCGGCTGAGCGGCTCTTGAAGCAGCACTTCTTCTTTTTTTGTGTTCGGGGAAAGAAGAATGTCTTAATCCTTCTCCCCGTGGGTCTCACTGCCGCCATTCAACTGCAACTTTGTTTTATTTAGTTTAGTTCACTTCGCGCGCACAGCCGCACACACACAGGCGCGCGCACAGCCGCACACACACAGGCGCGCGCACAGCCGCACACACACAGGCGCGCGCACAGCCGCACACACACAGGCGCGCGCACACACTTTCACTTTGAATTACTTGATGAGGGTGCGCGTGGCGGTCATTATTCATGCCGCCCGGTTGCCTTCACGGCGCATCTCTAGACGGGAGGGCACCTGACTGCGGGATGACGTCACTGTCAGTCCCGAATCTACAGAAGACTTTGACCGGCTCGCTCTCCTCCCGCGTGCCTGTGTTGTTATCAAAATGATATCTCAGCGGGTTCAAATTTGGGTCAGCAGAGACGGGCGGCGGCACGCAAGTGCGGACGCACGCACGCGCAGGCAAGGTTATCCCCGGGCTACAGAGAGAGAGAGAGAGAGAGAGAGAGAGAGAGAGAGAGAGAGAGAGAGAGAGAGAGAGAGAGAGAGAGAGAGAGAGAGAGAGAGAGAGAGAGAGAGAAGCCACCACATCCTCACTCTGCATTTGGTCTCTTGTTTGTTTGTTTTACGACCTGCCATAAGGACAGGATGTGTGTGTGTGTCTGTGTGTGTGTGTGTGTGTGTGTGTGTGTGCGTCTGTGTGTGTACGTGTGTCTTTGTGTGTGTGCGTGTGTGTGTGTGCGTGTGTCTGTGTGTGTGTGTGTGCGTCTGTGTGCTTGCGTCTGTCTGTGTGTGTGTGTGCGTCTGTGTGTGCGTGTGTCTGTGTGTGTGTGTGTGTGTGCGTCTGTGTGTGTGTGCGTCTGTCTTTGTGTGTGTGCGTCTGTGTGTGTGTGTGCGTCTGTGTGTGTGTGTACGTGTGTCTTTGTGTGTGTGCGTCTGTGTGTGTACGTGTGTGTGTGTGTGTGTGTGTGTGTCTGTGTGTGTGCGTGTGTCTGTGTGTGTGTACGTGTGTCTTTGTGTGTGTGCGTCTGTGTGTGTATGTGTGTCTTTGTGTACGTGTGTGTGTGTGTGTGTGTGTGTGTGTGCGTCTGTGTGTGTACGTGTGTCTTTGTGTGTGTGCGTGTGTGTGTGTGCGTGTGTCTGTGTGTGTGTGTGTGCGTCTGTGTGCTTGCGTCTGTCTGTGTGTGTGTGTGCGTCTGTGTGTGCGTGTGTCTGTGTGTGTGTGTGTGTGTGTGCGTCTGTGTGTGTGTGCGTCTGTCTTTGTGTGTGTGCGTCTGTGTGTGTGTGTGCGTCTGTGTGTGTGTGTACGTGTGTCTTTGTGTGTGTGCGTCTGTGTGTGTACGTGTGTGTGTGTGTGTGTGCGTGTGTCTGTGTGTGTGCGTGTGTCTGTGTGTGTGTACGTGTGTCTTTGTGTGTGTGCGTCTGTGTGTGTATGTGTGTCTTTGTGTGTGTGTGTGTGTGTGTCTGTGTGTGTGTGCATCTGTGTGTGTACGTGTGTCTTTGTGTGTGTGCGTCTGTGTGTGTGCGCGTAGCAGGGCCGATAGGTGTGTCAGAATGACATGTTTTCTTGCATACAGTTCACCCGGCGGTGACAGTCCCACAAAGCCTGGACATACGATCTGATCTCCTGTATTACGGCTCGGATGTAAACTTCCAACACGTTTCCCCTGACTGTTGAGTAGAAGCAGGCTGGCGACAATAGGGACATGTTCTCTGGGGGGTTTCCGGACATTTAAAGGGTTCAGGGATTATACTGCCGACATGTAATGATTTATACCAGAATGTATTCCTTTTGGGGGGAAATTAGAAAATATACGTATTAACCTGCAACGTGTATGGGCAAAAATGGGCAAAAATGGGCCATGTGGCCCAAACTGACCCTGGATCACTTACTTTCACTCAGATCGGGTGGTCTTTTAGTGGAAGTAATCAAGTAATTCCACTAAATTAGCGCATGGGAGCTCTAGATCTCCAGGGGCCCCGGCTTTGCCCAGTTGAGTTATCCACTCTTGGAAAGGTCTTGTAGACCTTTATTTGGCAAATAAAACATTAACACTTTATTTGTATGGTTCTGTGACTTCTTGATTCTTTCCCTAGAATGTTTCATGGAAGGAACTCTGCAATCTGGTGCCAATTGAACGCGACATGGGCCCCGACATGAAGGTGCAGCGCCCTGTGTACCCTCTGCGTTCAGAGCGACAGAGGCGGATGCACGTTCAGGGTGAATGGGTTTCCAGCTGGAGCTGGAGAGTTTTTCTCATCTCAATGTGAATATGTGGAACAGGATTCTGCTGTTCAGGTGTGATAAAGCATGGGGGGGGGGGGGTCAAGTGTGGAGGATGATTCCTGAGTCTACACCTCGATCATGCTGCTCCATAAACTCACTGTAAACATGCAGACCTCCTTCTGTTTCATGGATTGTGGAGGTCTGGATTGTGGTCCATGCCTACTAATTATTTATAATTGCTGTCATATTCATTGAATGTGTTGTAACTCTGTAACTCTGTTCATTCTGAACACATGACATCTATTGCTTCTGTCCATCCGGGGAGAGGGATCCTCCTCTGTTGCTCTCCTGAAGGTTTCTTCCCTTTTTCCCCATAAAAGTATTTTTTCTGTTATTTGGGAGTTTTTCCTGATCCGATGTGAGGTCAAAGGTCAGGGATGTCGTATGTGTACAGATTGTAAAGCCCTCTGAGGGGACTTTCTAATTTGTGATACAAAATAAACTGAATTGAATTGAAATCAGCTGCTGGACTCCACCCTGCGGTCACATGCACAGTTCATACAGTATGAGGCTGTAAAGGTCACTAATGTGTCCTGCCTCAGTGTCAGGTCAAACGCCTCACTTATAGTCTCAAAATATCACTTTCACTTTCATGCTTCCCAGAGGACGAACCTTTTCCTTCTATGAACAGCAGGACAAATCTCCACCTTCACATACATCTTATAAAGAATCTAACAGACAGTTTGTAATAAGTTTACTGACCAAGTTCACATTCCCCAGAGGATGAACCCATTTGATTTGAATGACCCCATTTCCCATGGCACCACCACCAGTATAAACTTCCATGACAGATTTGTTCTTGTTCATTTGCAATAGTATTTCTGTAAATGTTAAGGTTGATGAAAAGTATAAAGCGTTATATTTCCTTCTATTCTCTATTTTATTTCTGTAACTGTTAACAACTGATGTATTCAGTGTTAATTGTAGTCTTGTCTGATGGTCTTGTATTGCCTTCTGTCAGATGTGGGGCTCCAGTCAGTACACATGAGGTTAAGATGAAGACAGCAGTGGTTAAAAGAGTAGAAATATCAGAATGTTTAAAAGTACTTCAAATACTATTGGGAGACCCCTTACAGCAATGTCTCATGTATGTGTAGTTTAAACATTCATCTTACATCAGTACTTATGACAGTCTATATATAATGTATAAAAACAAAGGCTCACCTGTCAGTAACATACACCTATTATTGAATAAAGTACACAAGTAACTTTCTGTCTGCTGTGACGATGAAAGCTCAGCAGCTTGTGTCTGTTCTAGAACTACAGCTGATGAATCCACCATGACATCTGTTATTGTGTTTACTGTTATCATAACACGCACACAAACACACATGCACACACACACACACACACAGAGACACGCACACACACACAGCACAAGTGCACGTGTTTGTATCTCCTCCCCCAGCTCACACACTGGCTGACCTGCTTGTAACCCTGACATCTCAGTGAACTCTCACACTCAACCAAGTTCACTGTCCATCAAACAGAGAGGGAGAGAGGGAGGAAACAGAGATGAAGACATGAGAGAGAAAACAACAGGAAGAGAAGAAGAGGGAGAAAACAGAGATGAAGACATGAGAGAGAAAACAACAGGAAGAGAAGAAGAGGGAGAAAACAGAGATGAAGACATGAGAGAGAAAACAACAGGAAGAGAAGAAGAGGGAGACAACAGAGATAGAGAGAGGGAGGAAACAGAGAGAGAGAGAGAGAGGGAGGAAACAGTGATAAAGAAAGGAAGACATGAGAGAGAAAACAACAGGAAGAGAATAAGAGGGAGAAAACAGAGAGAGAGAGAGAAAAAACAGATAGAGAGAGGGAGAAACCAGAGAGGGAGGGAGAGATAGAGAAACAGACTTTGACTTTTGACCTGCTTTATTAAAACATGTGTACCAAGCACTAGTTACAGCAGTGACAGTTACAGGTGGTAAGGGGGAGGGGCAAGTGGCCCCATATTTAACCCCCCCCCCCTCTCTTGGATGCCCCAGTGGCAGCTAGAATGCCCTTCTAGTGGAGAAGATTGTATTTTTGCTGACCAATCACTGGAGACCAACGTTCTTTAAGAGTTAAAGAGAAAGTTCAGAAAACAGAACAAGCCTATCAAGAGGTATTGAGAAGACACGCCTTTTATCTTTTATGTTAAATTAATTTGTTAATCAAGAACCTCATATCTGAGATGTCGGGTCTATTCTGGAGGATTTGTGTTACGGTTTTAGATTGACAATGTGCTTATGAAGAGGTGGCTGTGCTGTAGCTTCACGCTATGGCTACAGACACAAATGAGGAAGGACGGAGAAGAGGAGAGAAAAACCGTGACACGCCAACAAAAACGCCACAGTCTCAATCCGGCATCCCGTCAGAGGGAAATGATGAATGCTCCCAGATATCAGAGTGCGGTTCGCCGCCAATGTCGTCTGTAGTGGCCTCCATTGTCGGTACTCCTTGGACACGGCGCACAGCCGACAACACTCCACTAACGGTGTTAGTCTCGCCCACGGCGCTCATTGGCTGCAAGAGTCTTCATCAAGAAACTGCTACTTCCTGTCACATTTCTAGATGAATCAGCCGACTCGAACTCGGTGGAGTTCAAAGGTCTGTACCCGGACGGAGGCTCTGCATATAAAACCTCCCCCTTCACACACGGGAGAGGCTGAGGACCGCCGCTGTCCTTCCTCGTCCTGCCCCCCCCCCCGGTGACGTTAGCCTTGACGCGGACATGGAGTCCGACCCTCTCTTAGCCCCTCCAGAAGTGAGATCACACACTGACAGCTGCCTCCCAGTCCAGTCCTTCTGCTCGTCTCAGGTGGCCCGGTGGCCCGATGCCAGCACTGCAGGGTCCCCGAGTCGATGCTGCCAAGTAGGCAATGAATATGTTTGACACGGTCCCCCCTGATATCGCTGTCATCGCTCTTTGTTGATAAAGAATAGCGCGGCCAGCTTCTACAACGACTAACGACACACTTCGTGGTAACCGCTCTTAACTTCTGGGATCCGTAGTTTAAGGTGCATTCCGGTCAGCGGGAGGAGTTCAGAGGGTCAGAGGGTCAGGCTCCTGGTTCAGTGTGGGGTCATTGTCAGAGAGAGTGAAAAAGTCATTCCAAACACATAAGAGTGCCAATTGGTTGGACCATGCCACTAGAATTTGAGACACTGGTGCGTTCTCAAGTAGGGTTAGTTTCAATGAAGCATTCTTAAAGATAGAATGAGCTTGTTTCCAGACCCCGGTCCGTTCATTATTAGTTAAAATGTGTCATTTTACCAACAGTTTGTGGATTTAAATGAGCCATCCGGTACACATTCATCCCAGTGGGAGACTTCGGACGGTTCCTGCACCAGCATAAGTTAAATGGGGAGAATGATGAATTTATCTCCGTGAGCTCCAAACCCTTTATTGCCATATAGATGGGCACATCTGTGTTGACCCGCCGCTCCATTTTATAGATGTAAAGGAAGGAAGACGGCTCAATGGCTTTGAGAAGATAAAACAGACTGAGACACTGTCCCTATGATCCTGGTACATGTGTCGGTCAGACCATGTGAAGGTGTTCCCGGCTCCTCCTCCTGTTTACTGCCTTGTTAAAGTGTTTGATCCCTGTTCTAAAATACGTGTCACTTGCAGGGAGGACCCCCCCTCCTCCCCCCACACACACACACACACACACACACACACACACACAGTGTCTCGAAACAGGAACGTAATGTCTGCTGGTTTTCATCCTCACATAATTAATGCATTCAGAGTGCAAACGTGCAGCATTGATGTTTAATTCAATTCAATTCAGTTTATTTTATATAGCCCAATATCACAAATTACAAATTTGCCTCAAAGGGCTTTACAATCTGTACACGTACGACATCCCTGACCTTTGACCTCACATCGGATCAGGAAAAACTCCCCAAAAATAACCTTTCACAGGTAAAAAAGTGAAGAACCCTTCAGGAGAGCAACAGAGGAGGATCCCTCTCCCCGGATGGACAGATGCAATAGACGTCATGTGTACAGAATGAACAGCATTACAGAGTTACATAAACACATTACATGAATATGACAATGTATGAATGGAACTCCAATCCATGAAACAGAAGGAGGTAGAGAGGAGGGGGCGGGGCATCAGCAGGGCCAACGCGGGAGGCCGGTTCACCAGCTTCAGACACCTCCAGGTCCAATGGACCCTATGAGACGTGAAGTCACAACGACTCCGGGGAGGAAGCAGAGTTAATAAGGTGCAATGGAGAGATGTAAATTCATCCATAAGGAGAGAGAGAAGAGGAGATAGGTGCTCAGTGTATCCTAAAACATCCCCCAGCAGCCTATAAGCCTATAGCAGCATATCAAGGGGCTGGACCAGGGCAAACCTGATTCAGCCCTAACTATAAGCACTATTAAAGAGGAAAGTCTTAAGTCTATTCTTGAATGAGGTGACTGTGTCTGCCTCCTGGACTGAAAGTGGAAGCTGGTTCCATAAAAGAGGAGCTTGATAACTGAAGGCTCAGTTTAGGAGTCCACATTTAATTCTCCTGTTTTGTTGCACTGTTGCAGTAGTGTTGTTAACCTTTATGAGGTTATTTTGTATGACTCCTCTTCTGGTTACTTTTGATTTAATTAATTGAAGTGGCCGTGGGACAGACACAGTCTCTATAGAGTTAAGGTTAAGGGTGGGTAACTGCTCGGATGGAAGTGCAGAGAAGGGTGGAAGACTACAATTCTGCTTCTGCTTCCTGATCTGAACTCTGGGTCATGGATTAAGTCCGCTAATCAACTTGGCCATGTTTGCAGAAATGAGACGCGCTCCATCCCAAGTGGGATGAATGCCGTCTCGACTCATCAGATCAGGCTTTCCCCAGAAAGTCTGCCAGTTATCTATGTAGCCCACATTGTTTGCTGGGCACCACGTGGACAACCAGCGGTTGAATGATGACATGCGGCTATACATGTCATCATTGATCAGATTGGGGAGAGGGCCAGAGAAAACTACGGTGTCCGACATTGTCTTGGCATAAGTACACACCGATTCCACATTAATTTTTACTCTTTAAAATCTTCTGAACAGGAGATCCTGGCTGGTTTTTAAATCAAGGCTACTCCTGTGACATCACGATCACGCGTTATAATTTGGATTATTAGTGGGGAATTCAAAATGCAGAAAATAACTGCTTTTTTATGTGTATATATAGGTTACATACATACATATGCAAAAACATCACTGTAGTAGGCTGTGAATACAAGCTGGCCTAAAAGATGTTTTATAATTGTATTATCATATTTAAATCAGTAGATAATTGGACTGAGTGACGTATCCTCCAGTTTAATAGTGATGCATTAAGCAAATTATTCAATATTGCACACAGAGATCATTTTGCAAATGTGAGTATTAGAATATTAACTTCTTTTTTTTCTTGTAAATTTGTAGGTTTTCTGCTAAATTTCTGATTATAATCTCAAACTTTAAATTCTTTCTCAGAATAATCATATTTATCAAAATATCATACTTTCCACCACTATTGGCTTGTGACCCTTTAAAACTAAATGTGTGCTCGCCCCCTCATCAGTTGTTTGGAGAAGTACAATTATTTATTTAAAAGAGAAAATGTAAAATAATTCAAAAGATAAACATTGTGCAGTCCTAATCTAACCTTATTCAAATTCTGATCATTTGAAAACTGTTGGTTGTCACAAATCATTGCTATTGCAAAGCTGCATTTTCTTCATTTCATGTCATGTTTTGTTTTTTTGTGGAGAGTTTGTGCTTTCTTTTGCCAAAATGTTAGTTTTAATAACATCTCTCCGACCACACAATGTCTAAATTTCTATTCATATCGTCAAATTATAACAGAAGTTACCTTGAGACACGTTTCACGAGCGAGCGCTGAGACCACAGTGGCAGGAGACAACTGCCATCTCTCCCTGACCTCCATCTCCTGGGAACCCGTCAAGGTAGGACCGTGGACGGATTACTGAACAGGCCTTACTGGACCCAACCGGTCAGGGGCCCCGGGGCCAAAGCCTGTGTTGGAAGTTACGGTAAACGTATCTTGATGGGAAGTCACGAAGAGAACTAAAAAGAGACTGAAAATAACATAAAAGAGACAGAATACGACCACAAAGAGACGCCAGATTACCAAAAAGTGACGCTAAAAACATCTCGAGACTCAAAATGACAATGCAGAGAAGTAAAACGATCAAGAAGAGACAGAAAACGTACACACGTGTCTACAAAGAGACATCAAATCACCAAAAAGACTACAGAAAGATGCCTTTGAATTGGTGGCTCTTGTTCTTATGGAGGAGGGTCGGGGCCCCTTCACATGTCTGTGCTCGGGGCCCAATGTCTCATAATTCATCCATGGTTGGGACTCCTCTGCACTTCTAAATATCAGCACAGACTGGACTTATTTCTTTAGTTTGCAAGTTGATTACATACTTTAAAGAAGCCTCGCTTGGAGCATTGTGGTGAACTGTTTGGTGACTTTGAGAGACGGAGGAAGAGGATGAAGAAGGGAGAAGAACAGTGGCAGAATGTAACCAGACAGGAGACCTGAGTGTAGTAACAGTAACCCTTGTGTGTGTGTGTGTGTGTGTGTGTTTGTGTTGGCAGGGTGGCCGCTGTCCAGTGAAAAAAGAGCTCTCCAAATGTCTCTCGCCTCATTACATCTGCGGCGACAGGGATCTTCGCATTGGAGCGCTGACCCGGGCCAAAGTTCACTTGCTGTTTCCCAGTTAGCGTGTGTGCGGTGGGACACAGCGAGGCTCCGAGGGCGAGATACAAGATGACGAGAAAACCTCCACAGAACAAGTGACGCTTCTGTCTTTGTCCGAGTGTGAGAGAGAGGAAGAGGGAGGGGGAGCGCCCCCATATCTAGGTTGAGACTGGTGGTTCAGTTAAGGATGAGGCACACTTTCGCTGTGCATTTGTTTCACTCAGGGGCCTTAAAGGGTTCACTTCAGGTATGGGAAATGCAAATGAGAAACCAGAGCTATAAGAGCCTGAAGGAAAATTAACGAGTGGATCAGATGAAAACTGTGCCTAAGATATATAAAGGATATGTCTCTGGAAACATAAATGATGTAAACCATTTGAGACAGCTTCACTCATATTCATCGGTTACAGCCCCGCTCTGCATAAACCATAACACCTTATTTAAGAAGCGGATGTATTCACGGTTTGTGGACTGCGGTTCTGAAGCCTCAAGTTCATCATTTTGGCCGTCTCCATCTTGGCCTTTTGGGAACCAGTAGTGACACAAGAGGGTGGAGCTAAATGACACTGCACATTGTTAGGAGACTCAAATTTAACAATGAATGTTCATGTAGTGAAAACACTGTGAAACGGTTAAAGTTCTAAGGGCAAAAACATGGAAAACTCTCAGACGCTGTGGTAAACACCTTACAATCATCTTGTAGCCACGCCCTAAAGCATACCCTGCTTTATGGTCTGTTTGACTCTAAATGGAACATCATTTACTAAATGAACAACATGAGTTTAGTTTCAAGTCTTGAAACTAAACTCATGTTTACTGAGTCATGTTATCATAGACTTCTATACAACCAGAAGAGGTAAATGACCTGGTGGTCAGGAGAGAGAATGCACGTTTAAGACACTTCCCCGCTAGCTTCACGTTTCAGGCGTTTCGTTGAAGAGAAAGCTGCTGGACAGACAAACTGACTGATCAGTGTTGCTTAAAAACAAGCACGCATTATTGTTGAATAAACCTTTATTACAGCACACAAATTAAAAACAACATATTTAGGAAAACACCATCTCAGTGAGAACAATGACAAAAGTAAAGCAAGGATTGCTTTGGATATCAAAATGTACCCTCTCTCCACTTCTGTGGAAGGCAAGAACAACTACCTCCCTATCTTGACGTGCATTGGAACAGTCATTGGCAGACCAGCTTTGCTTTGTGGCATTACACCAGGAGCCTGTTGAAATCAAAAGATCCATTCATTTTGAGTTCTGTGAGCGCATTCACACGCTTTCTTTTCTTGTCTCACACAAGATTATGTGACACATTATA
The DNA here is from genome assembly GCF_009769545.1 of Cyclopterus lumpus. Lineage (NCBI taxonomy): Eukaryota > Metazoa > Chordata > Actinopteri > Perciformes > Cyclopteridae > Cyclopterus > Cyclopterus lumpus. The sequence continues at coordinate 2,115,221 of NC_046984.1, read as the reverse complement.
TATGAATGAAAATACATTTAAACATTTACTTCAAATGCAGAGAGCCAGGCCTTTATTCAGAATCCTAAAGTATATTGTCCCATATGTTACAACCCTGTTACGTCTATAAACAACTAATTATTAAACACTTAGAAGACAATGGATTCCGTTGTCTATTAACATGAGGAAGTGTTCAATACTTCACGTTACTACTGGCTTTGGGCCAGTGGCAAAATGTTGATCCTGAATGCATGAGTAAAATATTCATCGACAACATCTTTTATTTATTTACCCAAATGTAGCACTGAAAGAGTGAGTTTTTCATTGCATATCCAGTGAAAGAAAAGGTATGTGTGGTAAAAAGAGAGCGTGGTGATGGACTTAGTGATGTGGAAATGTGCATTATGCCATGTGAGGCATTCAATATCCTCAAGGTTTTTATTTGTCAGGCCTGGCCCAACTATTGTTTGAAACGTGGTCATTGTTTGTTGGCTTGTCATTTGAGGATTTAGTAAATTGGACATGAATGCAAACGAAGAGCAGCCGTTTACACCCATGAGATGAACCCCAGACTGAGACCCTTTGACTCAAACTGAATTGGGATCTGTCCTTTATTTTGGATAACCTCCAGGAGCATTTAGTTGAACTCTCTAGGAGCAGTCTTTAAATACTAATTATTGTAATATTACACAGGCTTTATGCTAGAACATAATCTTAACCAAAAAAGTGAGTGGAGAGAAGGTACCAACAAAAAAATCACTGAGCCCCTCACACAACTGGGTTCACCAATTAAGCAACAAACTCTTATTAATTACATATTTACCGAGGTGTTCATGGAGGTGCATATCACAGTGTCAACCTCCAATTCAGTTTGTCGCAGACAGACTGCTGCAATATTTTCTTTACAAAATATGCAGTATATACATTGGCATTTACAAGCAAACTTTTTAAAAAGGCAAACAAATAAAAATAAATCAAGTTTCAGTGCAAAACTGCCTGCTGAAAAAGGAGCACAGACCCAAATCATAAACAGAATAGAAACAGTCTCATTATAAAATGTTTGTCATCAATAGTCATGTGCAGGTTTTAAATAATATCAACCTGCCCGCGAGGCTGGAAAGCCACCAATTCATTATTGCTGTGCTTTGTGAATATACATGGGTTATACGATTCTAAAGCTTCATTTCACCCTGAGGAACAAAAAGAAAGAATTTAGAATGCAATTTATTGAACTGTTAAATATATATGTATATATCATCACCAATAACATCATTTTCCACATGGGCCTTGTTTTCTTGTAAGCAGGAATTAAGTAGTTTGAGTGGGTTGGAAGACGAAACCGCAGTCAACGTCACATAAATAGTTTCCTTACCCAACAACGGAAGTGATTTACAGAGGGAGGAGGAGGGCATGCACTGATGTCACCGTCGACATGATGTCACCCTCGCCGCCACTGAGCTGCTGCTCTGAATGACTTTTACCGACGGTGTTTGTCTTCCACCTCAGCTGTACAGCTGGAGGTGGAAGACAAACACCGTCGGTAAAAGTCTTGGACGAGAAGTGGTCATCAGACTGACCAATGACGTGCCAGTTGGCCTGAGGATGTTGAAATGTGCCGGGGAGTTTGGACTCCATTAACATGTGATCTGTATCTGGGTGTCGGCATCGCCGCGGGTGTATGCGTACTAACTGTACGAGTTTGCTAACGTTAGCTAGCCAAGGAGCTAACGACAATGTTGTTAGCAAACTAATGTTAACTTTACCTGATTTGATTACGTTATGTTTTTGTACTATTACGGTTGTATTGTTTACCTTGGCGGTCAAGGGGCATCAACATATACAATATATTAAATATATGCTCATTGGGCTACTATATATATTAAAATGTAACTTTATTTAATAAGCGCCTTAAACTAGGAGATACCTGAGCCTGGAGCTTAACAGACTCAGGCGGTGGATGTGGCTTAGTATGCACTACACTTGGTGTCTACATAGGAAGCTGAAATGAAAATGATGCCGCAAGGACAAAAGGAGTATAATTGGAGTTCAATAAGGTAATCAGAGCCATTAGAGAAGCTTGATAGCACTAGCACTAGCTCGTCTAACGGATCTTATTTCTGACTTAATCCTTTCCAAAAGCCTTTAAATTGTTATTCACAGCTGGCTGAGATACAATCGATTTCCCATGGCATCGTGTTTTTCTTGCATTTACGCCATAGCACGTTAGCACCAGATCAGTTTCCTGTGACCGTGGTATATTTCTCCCATGGTGACATCACATGCACACCCTCCATTGAGATGGCCTCATGCAGTGGTCACTACGACACCAAACCAAAATCTTCATCAGCTCCTTGGAAACCATCTGTGTCCACCAGTGCAGTGTAACACACTCCTGTACAACAACCTGCAATGACCAATGCCGTGTCTGCGTGAACGTGTGCGTTGTTGTAACAGATTGTAGTATTTGGTCAATTGCTGTGTTGCGTTGTCCAAGACGGACCAAATCATTTAAAAAGCCGTCTTTGACATTCTCGTGTGCAGAGAATATGTGACTACTCAGATTACAATCAGGGTGTCAAAGATCCCCCCATTACTGAGACCCACTGTGAGGATCTGTATCAGGGGCTTGGTCTAAATGCTGGATGTGAGGCAGAACAGCAAGCAAAGCCACCAAGGAGTTCAGGACAGCGTTACTTTTTGTTTCGTGAACATCAGTCTTTTGAGACGTCATCATCCATTCCTCCATCCGTCTCTGAGCTCGGCGGCACTTTGTTTCACAGTAGCAACAGTCAGAGTATTGGGACAATGGATCGACTGGGCTGCAACTAGCAACTACTTTGATAATCGATTAATCTATTATTACTTTGATTCATCGATTATTAAACGCAAAAAAAGGAATAAAGCTAAATTGTATTATTTCCAGCATTATATATATCCATCCATCCATTTTCAATACCGCTTATCCTCATTAGGGTCGCGGGGGCGCTGGAGCCTATCCCAGCTGACATGGGGCGAAGGCAGGGGACACCCTGGACAGGCCGCCAGTCTATCAAGGGTGTGGATATATATATATATATATATATATATATATATATATATATACACACACTATGTGTCTTGTTGTACAATGCTCAACTTCAATTAAAAAATGTATTCAAATAATTGGATATTGGGGAAACGCAACTAATATATATATTTGATCAGATATTACTCAAATGTATGTTACTATTCCAAAAAAGGCCGGAACGTTACGTTTCACTCTCTGACACCTGATTTGAGTTCATTAGCGTTTGTTAGACTGGCCGCTCTGTGTTTTGGTGATAGACCTGTGATGCAGCTGGCGTGGCATCAAGCGTTACCTCTAAAAAGAGAAGGAAGGTATTTCTGTCCGTTTCATTTTCTTTTTAAATTAGAATCTGTAATCGTGCCTAAATTATTAATACAAAAATAAAGGAGGGACGTTCTCGTCATTCTTCCTGTGATTCGTCATATGAGGGACACACGGCTTGCTTACTGCCCCCGCCCTCGGAGATGGTGCTACGGCGTTTTATTAAATTATAACAACTAATCCATGGTAAAAGTTCTGCAACGTGCTGTTTCACATTCTTATAAACAATTTGAATCCCTAATCAAATATTTAATACGGAAAACATTTGGTACACACAACGTCGTGGGTGAGGACAGAGGAGCTCTAATGGAGCTCTGAGTAGAAATGTCACCATGTTGAATGTACGGGAGTTTTCACCGAGTGTTGACCTTTGACCTCATTGTCCCAGTACCTGTGAGCGTCACTTCCTGCGCCGTAGTGTTGTCTCCCCTCACTCCACTCTCACCAATGTACAGAAACATAGTTTGTCTCATCATAGCCATTAAAAATACTTTACAAAGCCCTTACTGTTCCTGTGAAGAGTCCAGTAAAGAGTTTAGCATGTGTGTGTTATTTACATTGTATTCAGTGTGTGTGTTCCCTGCATGCCTTGTACAGTGAGTGTATTGCTGTGCCTTTATGTGGTGTGTGTGTGTGTGTGTGTGTGTGTGTGTAACCCTTTTTTGTGTCCATATGTGGTTGTGTGTAAATTCTCCGCATGTCGTGTGTTATCACTTCGTTTCATGTGCGAACATCTTCTTCCTCTGTGAGCGTCTTGGCAGTTGTGTGTGTGTGTGTGTGTGTGTGTGTGTGTGTGTGTGTGTGTGTGTGTGCGTTTAGGAGGACATGCCGTTGACCAGGCTCCTCAGCTGTTTGACCACAGTCTCTATCAGTTTCTGTTTGTCTCGGTCGTTCTTCCTGAACTGAGAGAAGATGTTGTTCTTCTTACTGGTGTCCTTCATCCTGGGGCGGGAGAGAGAGAGAGAGCGAGAGAGACCGTCAGAATTCAATCTGGAGTGGCCGGATGAACTAACAGTTTCTCAACTGGAGAAGATTGCAAGACACTACAGTCACAGGGAAAAGCACCTAACTCATTCTTATGGATTACAAGTTTTCTGAAATGTTATACGTTTAAAACTAACTCTGGGCCCTGTTTGCGTCTGAAGATTCATTCTAATTCCTAATTCCTAAATTCAACAAATGTTAGCTTTAGACAATGCCTCATTCACATATTCAAACTTAACATTTCAGAAAACCTCTCAGACTGAACCAGAAATGTCCTCTTCAGTAGCACTTTCAGAGACCTCTGAAGGTTTTTCTAAACTTTTCTGTTGACACTGCACTTAAGGATGAGTGAGTTTTCTTCAGATGTGGCTCATATTTCATTCCACCGTAAGTCCGTATTGTGATCAGCTCTATATTATAGAGGAGAACCATGTTCCGATGAGGAGAGCATGCATGGAGAAGACAAACAGCTGCACCTACCCCCTGTAGACTCTGAGCAGCAGCAGGAAAAGGCAGAGAGAAGGAGATTAAACCAAAACACAAGGAAGGGGAAAGCAAAGACATTCAGAGGGTTCTCATAAATGATAAGCAAGAATCATTGTAATGAAGGGTTGTTAATGTGAAAGACGTGTAAACAATGTTCCATAAACTTTCAAAACCCCTGTAAATTCTCTTTGACGCCACACCAAGTGGACGATATCGTCATTTTGAGCACTCCAAATCTTTCCATATTGTCTCTCCATTGTCTGATGGGTAAAAACCTCCCACAGCGGAACATCCCTACAAACAACTGCTCCAGGGAAGCTCCTTGGGGAAGTGGATAAGTGCACTACCAGACATTTGTTTGTTTTAAAGCATATTTTCAATTTGTGCATTAAAAAAATTATGTAAATGAAAAAAACTCCCACTCTTAGAGATAATTTCCTGGACTTTCCCCAAGTCATTTTCAGTAATGATGGAGCTCCTCTCTATAGAAGTCTGATTTAAAACGCTGTCTATGACTGATATGTTTAGAAATTAGGAACAAAAGAGTAGAGTTTGCTCGGATCACCGGCCACTAACCCTTATTGGTTTATCCCACCATCATTTTAGCCCTTTTACTGGTAATGTTAAGTGCCTTTAAGGAGGATAATCACAATGCAGCACTGCGCCTGAAGAGCTGATAAGCAAAGTAAGAGCATTTATCTGCTGTTTGTGAGCTCCCATTCATTGTTTGACCCCAGCTGCCCATTCTACGATCCAACAACGGCCAACACCGGCGCTCCTGCAGTTGAATCTCAGGTCTTAAAGCTTCAGCGTCATCCAACACATTATCCAGGACATTTGGCTTTTTCTCTCACTTTGCACGTGTTTTCCATGACTGGACAGTTGTTCGGTTTTCCCCGTCTTCCCAGACACATGGACTCTGTTGACTTGTTCAGTCCAACATCCCAGCACCAGTACTTTTCAGTTCAAAAGACATTTGAGCCAGTTTGTTTCTTTGTGGCCTCTTAACTTTCTACAGCAACAAATGTGTGCTTTTTAAGAAGTGATGTTGAAATATTGTGTTCATGTCCTCATATCAGATGCACTCACTTCTCCAGCAGAGCCAGGGCGGTGGCTGGGTTCACTCTCAGGTACTTGGAGGTCGGTTGGCCGTAGTCTGCCAGGTAAGTAGACCAGTCCCACACCATGAACAGATCCAGGAGCTAGAGAACACACAGAGATATACTCCACTTAGATTCACAAAGAGGACGTTTGAACTGTGAACTGTGAGCCCACAGTGATCTTCCATTTCTACTGTGAAGTTTGAAGAAGGGCTTTGCTAAAACATCACAGGGATCCCAGCTTGTTAGATGCTGCATCATTGCACATATGATGCAGAAACAGAACGCTGTTCCTATTTGTACATTTTATTTAGCTGAAAAGCATTTTGTAACCTGCTTTTAAATAGCCATATAAATGAAGTCATTATTATTATGCACAAGCGTTTCCAGGTGGTTTTTAGCAGAAAACCTCAGCAATGAAACACCTAAGCCAGTGGTTCTCAAACTTTTTCTGTCACGCCCCACTTCGGAGGAAGAACAATGTTCATGCCCCACCGCCCCAACAAAATTGTAACAAAATGGTCTATGTTGAGCTTTTGTGACTCCTCCATCTGTGCCTTTTCAAATAACAGAATAAAGAAAATTGTACTTTCAAGTCGACCAGATTGCTCCATCAGACAAAAAAAAAGAAGTGCAATCACTTTGTTAGAACAATGCAAACAAAGTTCTATCCGTGCAAAAAATAACTAATATATGGCAAAGAAATTAGCTTATTGAGGCTGCAATTAACCTGTTTTGCACAATAATAACAATAAAGTGCAACCTGTGAAGTTCAGATATTTGGCAATGAAGAGCTTTACTGAGTTATACACCGCATATCTTTTCAAAACAACAATAATGTGCAACCTGTGCAAAACAAAACAAGAATTAGTGCAGATATGTGTGAGCCATCAAAAAGTCTTTTTGCATCATAACCAAGCAGAGCGGAGTGTGTGGGAGTCAGATCATGTGAAGGCGGTAAACACTCGTATCCTGGGTCACCGTGTCACTGAGACGTAGAGAGAAAACAGAAAGAAGAGTGAGAGAGGAAGGGGAGAGGGAGAGGGGTGGGGGTTATGCTGCTTAACATGATGAGTGTTAAGTGTGAACAGGAACATTCAAAATGACCCCCCCCCCATGACCCCGGGTTAACCTGATGGAGCTGACGCCCCCCACCCCCCCTACACACAGTGTATGCTAATGTCATAGGGTGAAACAGCTGGGTGTTTGGGTCATGTTGAAAGAGCAGTGAAAGAACAGCTTAGTGATAATGGCATTATTCAGCTGACTGAGAGACTCCAACACACAGAGGGAGAGGGAAAGGGAGAAAGAGAGAGAGAGAGAGAGAGAGGGAGAGAGAGAGAGAGAGAGAGAGAGAGGGAGAGAGAGACTTAGCAACAATGCCATTCTTCTCACCTGGAGCCAAGTGATGAGCAGCCATTTCCCTCTCCAACACTCCACAACAACTAACTGATCTGGTACCAGGATTGCTTGCAGGAGAACTACCGCTGGTTAAAACTTGGTTTCGTCATTTCTGATAACTGAGTTGCACACACACACACACACACACAGTTTTTCTGTGCAGTGAGGTATTTCAGGTGCGCTCACTGCAGCCAGACACATCCTGGACTTTTTTTTTTTAAGATTCCAATATTGATATTTATCAAAACGTCATCTGATATTCTCTATTTTCGAGATAAACCATTAACAAAACTTTGGCGATAACGATCCCTTAAAATGGATCGTTGAAGAATTGTGACTATGATGTGACGAGAACGGGACTTTTCACAGAGTAAAAATGGATTTCTCGGTGCTCTCTTGTGGACACAACTATGTAATGGACACAGTCCTAAATGAGCTTCATCGTGTCTTTGGCGTTCCTCCACTGACATGTCCCGTTATTCACTGGGTCTGTACCGATACACCTGTGATACACTGAGGATACCATCCTCCGGCTGGTCGGGCTCTAATCCTCACTTTCACCTCTAAATGAAGTGGTTTAGATCATCTATATTATAGGGCCAAAGACATAAATAATAAGGAAATCAAGGCCACCATTTATCAATTTGTGCCCACGGTGTAATTCGAAGCATAAGATACCCTCGTTTATTGCCTTATACAAAACAATAATAATAATCCCTTGCAAAGCAAGTGCTCTATGCTTAATGAGAGAGTATATCTATCCAAACCAGACTAACGGTTATCCAGCTATGTACAGTTGTTTATCTATGGTGTGAGTGTGTGTGTGTGTGTGTGTGTGTGTGTGTGTGTGCGTGTGTGAGTGTGTGTGTAAGAGAGTAAAAGGTCCAGACAGGAGCAGTCTGCCTCACACACCTACAGTATTTGTTGATTGTTAACAATTCTGAGACATATTGTTTCACAGCTGATGGTACTCTTCATTGAGCAGTTCATTTAGCATGCGAGAGTGCTGCTAACATGTTCTGTTCTCACTGCTTTAAGGGTCATCGTAACTGATAACAATAATAAGGATAATCATTAAGTCATTTTAAATTGCAGCCAGATCAATATGAATGTTGGACACGTACTATATATGTAAAAAATTATGATGAAACAATATTGCTTAAAAGTGATTTTCTTCCTTATTTGCACATGTTTTATTCGCAATGTGCAGTAAATCATCTATGATATCAAAAATAATGCAGCCTGAGGAGGCTAATCACCCTCAGAGAACCTTTTTTTTGGTTCACTTTAGAACCGTTTCTCAATATCCAACCCCACCCGGGGGGAACTCCTTCACACTCCAGTCTGTCACATACGTCTGACGGATGACCCGAATGCAGCGGAGACCACAACAATCAGGGGGATCTCGGAGGATTCTGCTGGCGAGCTGAGTCATGTTATCATAAGAGTCACTTCTGGGAAATATTCAGCTTTTGGCATGAGACAGAGAGGCCGTGTGTGTGTGTGAGTGTGTGTGTGTGTGTGTGTGTGTGTGTGTGACACTGAATTGTCACTGTGGAAGGTCGACTGGTGCAAGTCGTGGAACAAAATCAACAAAATCAACTCAATTATGTTGAATTTTTTCTCCAGATTCCAAAGTCTCGCCTCTCAATAAGTGGGAGCGCTGAGCTTTGGGTCGTGGTTGGTGGGTTTTTCAGGGTGGCTGAGCTCGCCAGTAGAGATAGGGGTGGGAAGAGCTTCCTGTGCTGCCACCGCAACCTGGATCTGGATAACCAGTGGAAAATGGGTGGAGGTTTGTAAATAGGATTGGAAACGTTGAAAATATTCATTTACATAATGTGCTAATTTTAGTAGTATTTGTATCTAGTATCTAGTTGTATTTGCCAGTGGGTCCAGAACTCAAATTATAAAAAGGCTTGTGGCAGGAATGTGACCCTTTGGGAACGTCTTGTTGTATTCCGTCAGTTCTTTGGTGGTAATACACCGGGGTGCTGCTCATTGTCTGTGCCCACCATCTGAAATGAGCTGTAGGCGTGTTTTTAACATGTTGAAAAACACAAGCAACACTGACAAAAGAACTCCCAACACGGCCGGTAAGCATGGGAGCTACAACCAAGAGGTGACGAAGCTGCAGCCGGCTGGTGTCCAGGGTGAAGCTGACGTTAGAAAAAAAGAAAGAAAAAAAAGAACGACATGCGATTTTCGTTTCACTTTCACATTGAGATGATAAGTCAGGGCGTTCTGAAACTCTAGAAATCACTCTCGGCATTTATGCGATTCTGGATGTCCCCTCTTGAGATGCTATTGTCTCATTGACTTGTATTGTTTGATATAAAAAGAGTTAGAATGGAAGAGCAGGACATTCTCTCCAACTTCAGGTTATGAAGAATCAAATCATTACATTTCTTTGGAAAAACAAGTTTGCTTTGTCAATGCCTACAATGTGCCAGAAAACAGGGTTCATAAACAGTAACGCAATTAGAGGTTACTTGTATCTGGTATCTGTTGATATTGACTCTTTCAAAACCACCATGTTGGTGATGGTTTGAGGAGTGGAAAGACCAACAAAGACAGTTTGGTTTTTACAATGAACAGCAAGTTGAAATGATTGTTTCGGCCAGTGGAGTCTGGTGGCTTTGTCGAGAGAACGTAACGGCTTTCTTTTCACGTCTAACTCTGTGAATTAAGGGTTTATCTTCACAAAACTAGAGTTGGCGATTGTTGGAAGTCGAGAGACTAACCAAGAAATGTTTGGATGGCTTTTATTTTGTTTCTGTGGAGTTTGAAAGTGACATTTATGGAGTTATCTGCAGTGCAGAAACAGCATCTCCATTATAAAGACTGTTAATAAAAACTAAACAAAAAAACAACAACTAAATAAACTATTGTTTTATTTAAATGAACAAGTTTCAAGTTGTATGATATTTGGCTTCTGAAAGACAAGACTTTTCACATGCGTGCATTAAATCACTGAGGTGTAGAATATTCTTTAATCTACTGTGTATGAACATACACAAGTGTGTTCCTGACGTATGTTGCCCTAAATATTTGACTTGACTCAATCACTCTTAATGGTTCCAGGATAACAATCTAAAAAGAAGTCAAAGCTCCAAAATCCATGAGATGAAGAGAAAGTAAAGGGATGACCTCTGGGTAACCTCAGCCTAAAGCCTTTACCTAAGGCTGGGATTAACATGTCAACCAGGGAACATGGACGCATCTTGTCTAATGAGACGCATCACAGGAAACTAAGCTCCCAGGTAGGGCTGGAGCTAGCACTGACAGCACTGAGCTCAGGTCCTTTTCCATTTTCTAACGGAGACTTGGGGGTTTCAGGAAACCGGGTGCAGTTTTTGTATTTTACAGCTAAAAACCCAAAATGTCATCATTTTTCGAATAATTTCGAGGTAGAATTATATAATTTGATACAATTTATACAGAAATACAGCCAATGTTCTGTTTTTTTAAGTAGTTTCTCTGGAAACCCAGTTTATTCAGTTACATTAGAACTTGTTGTAAACTTTACTTATAATTAATGCTGGAACATATGCTTGTCTGTATTGCCTATATGCCTTTCTTCGGGGAAATAAAATGTCTTTTAATAAAAATGCAATGACTATCGTTTTGACATAAAGCATTTTTTTCTCTAAAGTAAGAAGACGCTATAAAGCTCATCTCCTCGTCGCTGCACTTTATTAAAAGCTCTTTCTACAGCTGTGTGCTCCTCATATCTCATCTTTCCAGATCCTGCCTCAGTCATGAGTCATAATTTGGCTGACCCGCTGAGACTCCTTTACCTTTATGCCGTTGCAGATATTCGGAACAATGGAAAGACAAAGCAGGATGTTTTTGTGAGTTTTATTTTGTTTCTGTCCAATATGAATGGTGTGTTTTACGACGAGTTAACAAGGCAACTTATACCACGTCTTAAACTTGAATTCAGAAGGTGGATGGTCATATTTTTTTGTTTAGATGTAAGAATATAAATTTACATTTTGGGCGTTCATTTCTCAGACTAAACGAGGGCTTGTAACATACTCGCTGCAGAGGGTGAAACTCAACTTTCTCAATCAATATATCTCGCGTTGGGGATTCTTCACCAGCCCTTATTGGAAATAACCATGAAACGTGGCACATTTTCCCTTCAAGTTTTCAGTCTTCTCTCAGTGTTTTCAACAAACTTCCTCAGTAGTGCTGTGACCTGGACTGGATGCAGAGCCAAGCCTCCACCTCAGGCTTAGATTAACAGATCAGCACAGACACAAGTTAATGAGACCCAGCAACACTTTACATACCACGAGTGTTCACAACAAAAAGGGAGGCTTTGCGCTCGTGTATTTGGGAATAGGAATTTTCTTGCGTGGATGAACTCTGGGACAGGTGAAAGTTGAAAAGGTAACACAAAGACAGGAGTATGGAAAAGAAGCAGCCAGTGAAACACAATATTGTTGGAGAGGTAAGATGTGGGACAGCTGAGAAATTAAGTGGAAAATGGCGGAAACGGACTGAACTACTACGTACTTTGCAACTAAATATTAATTATGTATCTGTTCTGGCTTTGTTGTTTTTACTATCTTTATTTCTTGTTTGAAGCACTTGGCTCTAATTAGTTTTAAGCAGAATTGACTGTTTGCTTAGCCCCGCCCCCCTCCTGCTACTCTATCGAGCTGTCAGAGCTACCATGGAGCCCACACAGTCACAAACTGCACTTTCTAAATAGATATACGATTTCAAGGAGCAGACAGAAGGATCGACAATCGGCATTTGATGGATAAACCCAAGACGTCAAGACTGATTCGGCAGTTAGAACAGGTTAAACAAATGAAGATGGAAGCTAAAGCTACAGCTCGCAGTGTAAAAGTGAACCGCCACATCACCTGGCCATTGGAACAGACGACAATGACATTAATACACACGAGTAGGTCTACATTCACTGATACAAAAGTTACAAAACAAAGCAGCTAGCTAGAGTAGAATAGAAGGCAAATGCTAAATAATGCTAACGTACTCTGCTAATGTTAATGCCACAGGTTTTTACATAGAAACCTCATTGAAACTTTCAACCAGCCTGGAAATGAAGAAAATCTGAAAACTTATTGCATTACAGTCTATGACTAAGCTGTAATTGGTCAGTCGACATTTGAGGGGCGGGACTTAGTGAAAGCTCAATTGTATGCGTCAGTGGAGGAAAGACCCGAAATATGAAATACTTAGAATAATCAGTGGGCATCATTTTTTAAACACAGCATTTGAAGCTGTTAGCTCTCTCAACTTTACCGACTGGTTTTTAAAACCCCAAAACGAAAATGTTGGAGACGTCCACTGCTGGTCTCAAAAGAGACAACCTTCTCCCCACACATCCAACCCTGTTGCATGTGTTGCATGATCATATTGACAGTTTCCAGCCCAATCACAATTTAAAACTCACCCAGGGACAAAGTTTGGAGCAATAAATTAATCTGTGCAAATCTTGTGCTGGTAAAGATTGATTTCTTCTATACAGCTCAGTGAGAACGTTTACCTGTCGTAGGTCGATGAAGGCCAGCTGGAGTGTGTCTCCTTGAAAGCCAGGGACCGGCTCTGAACTGGCAAACACTGAGAACAAACATAAATCAAGACAACAATCAAATACATCATCAGAATACGGTAAACATAGCGAGTATAGCCAGAACTGTGGCTCCTTAGTGCTGGATGTACATATAAACACAATGGACATAGCTGAGACAGCTAATAAAATACATCGGGGCTATTAGAGGTTTACACCTTGGCAGGGTTCCTTCCAATTATACTTTCATCAATAAAACTAAACATCACATGTATTGTACTTACATTCACACTGAATGACGTCCAAGTTGAATTGCTGAATGGCCCCCATACTGATCTGTTTGAGTTCTGTGTCCAGCAGCATCTGCATCAGTGACGTGGACAGATGCTTGCAGGCTGACATACAAGCCGTCTGGGCCACTTTACCCTACAGAGAGAGGGACAGGGGAAAGGAGGTAGGAGAAGGAAGGATGAGAGGATGCAAAAGAAGGAGGGAAAGGTGGAAGGTGTAGGAGAGATTAGGATGGGGATGAGAAAGACAGAGAATGAGCACCCCGATCTGGGTAAAGACCACTTGACTTTCAGCGAGAGATGTCTGAGACTGGCAGACGGGCAAAGTGAACAGCTGGTTGCCAACAGGACAAGTTGGTTTTGAACCACGACCAAACCAAAACACGATTTGCTGCTGCATACATCCGAGAGACCTTTCAGCCTCAGCAAACACTCACTGCAGACACAGTCTACCTTCTCTGCACCACGTATCCTCATGTTTTACATCAGTGCAGACAGAAAGGTGCATGAAGCTTTTGCAGCAGGGATTTCTATCCACATCCGGCATAATGTCGATACGAATTGCAATGGCAATAATTGACAGTAGCAAGAAACAATGCATGTAAAACATAGAGAAAAGCATGGAGACAGAGCATGTAGGTGCTTGGTGTGACAAATGTTGTTGATGAATGCCATGGGGACTTGGTTAGAGCTCTGTCCTGGAAGCAGGAACCACTAATGTGTGCAGTTGTGGAGTGAGAGGGGGGTAATGCATTGAACAAGATCAAGACATAGAATGGGTGATTCAGTTTTCATCTTTGATTTTTAGAACATCTGGTTGGAGTTACACCAAATCCCCAGAATATGTCTTCACTTGGTCCTTGTGGTATCTACGAAATTGAGATGGTTGCCACTGAAATGTCTGATGCAATACAATGAGGTAAATGGGATTTTATTAATGGTGCTCAAACAATGCAAAATGAGATGAAAAACGCGAAATCTTTTAACATGCATGGTAGACGTCAACACATGGTTAACGTTGTGAATTCCCACAAAACGACTTTAGTTAGGTTTAGGCAACTTTGGCTAGGGGGCAAATTAGTACTTGTGTATGATAAGTTACGTACGTTTTGTAAATTAGAATAAGTTGGTTTCACACGGGGCACGGACAGCGGGCTCCAGGGTGAAAGTCAGGTGCCATGTTAAGTTGGTTACGTTCGTGACATCAGTTATGTAATTATGTTATGCAAATTACGTATGTTAATTACTTTAGGTGACAAATTGAGTATGTTGCATGATGCAAGTTAACTACGTTTTGTAAGTTAACATATGTTATTAAAGAAAGGGGTTTTCACACAGGATACGAACAGCGGTCTGCTGGGTTTGTTTGACCCAACCATCTATCTCATTAAAGAGATTTTTATGTCAGGGACCCACATGGATATGATAAAACATGCCTTCGACATGAAGTCAAATCATCATTGGGTCAAACAATCTGTCTATGAAAGGAATGAGAACATATACAGTGCTATTGACATGTGTTCTTTGTAAAACGTCACACCAAAAACTAAAAGCACAACCCAAGACATGCAGGTAAGGCACAACACAAACTCAATCAACAACTTTACATACGTAACACGCCACATACCTCCACAGCAACATGTGTACAACTCCAAAGTGAATAAGAATTGTCAGCGTTTCCAAAACTTGAGGCGTTCTTTCTGGATTTTGCGCCTTTTAGTGTGCAGGCATGTTTAACTCATTATCCACCTTGTAACATGTGTAATTTATACCTCCCCTCAAGTGTCTAAAACGCTAACAATAACTTTGAATGGATCTTTAAATAACAGGAACAGAACAGCAGCTCAACACAATCCATTCTCAAAGATACCCATGCAAAAACTCTCAAACATAGGGATGATGTGGGGACCCCAATGTCAAGGAAAATGCACAGCCGATTATCACCCAGATCAAAAACAATCAGCGATTCCTGTTATTTAAAGATATGAGAGTAAAAAAACTAATCACTGATGGCAATGTGCAAAATGGTTCTTTGAACCCAAGAGAAATTTAAGTGGTTAGCTTTAGAAAACGAAAGAATAATCTACAGCTTTCCTTTGTTTGAGCTCCACAGCATCCCTTTTAACATCCTTCATGCTGACAAACAGGAGTGATACATGGTGTGGCAGCAACGAGGTCATTCCATTCACTCTAAGCTGGTATCACATCTCAGCCTATTGACTGCAAGTTTGTTCGATCACAAAATGTAATTGCTGACTCTACAGACTGGCAGCCACATCCGGCATTCACACACTCAGTTTTAAGTCATCGTTTTTTTGACACCCTAAAACTGAGCCGTTTGAAAATGGTCTCCAAATATTTCAGCTTGGGGTTTTAGTGTAGACGTGGGAAATAGAGCCTCAAGTGGGCTGTGTAGCAGTAAAGATAGGAAGAGCCAATCACACAGCATGGCTGTTACCATTGAACTTTATATATGTTACTGTGTTTGACGACGACTGAAGATAGGGATTTAATTGATGCCTCAGTGCTGCAACCCAGAAGTTACGTTGGTAGCATTCTGGAACGTGGTCGAATCCCTGGTTTTATTTGTTCAGTTGGAGAAAAATAAGGAAATGAGAATAGCTAAATCATCAGCTTAAAGTCTTGGTGCCTTGAAATCGTTCGCTTTTAAACCGTGATATCGTATAAAAGGAAAGCGGCACGCTTCTTCTCAAAGGGACCACATTAGCCAGAATCCCTTAAATTAGATTATTTAGTCTGAGGCCATGCATTCTCATCCCTCATGAACAGTAAAAAACAAAGATGTTTGAGTTACGAGCACCCAAATGGGCCAATGTAGACCCAAGGTTCCTAAGATTCCACTTGAGCATGGAAGTCATTCTTGAAATGTAGTGACACCGACAACATTCTCAAAGACCATGAAATGCAGTTTAAAGCTCAGAAAAAGATTGTACGTGGAGCTTTAAATTGAGATTACTTTGACACACGTGATGACAGTTGCTTTTGTGCCCGACTCATAACAACAGCACACATCTTTCTGTTCTGAAGTCATGACCACATCCCCACCCACTTCTGAAACCAAATAACCATGAGCAAGACACACTGCAGAAGTAAAATTAGCCACTGAATCCATGTCTTATGGGGAAAAAATTGACTTTGTATTTCAGAGGCATTGACTTAAATTAAATCATCTTTCTTGGCCAGCAAAATCTAGCAGCCATTAGAGGAGCTTTGCCCGTTGCTTTACTTTCAGTTGTGGTGGTTGCTGCTTGGTCCTCTCTCACTCAAAGTCCCTCTGGGCGACTATATTTATTGCGAAAACGCAAACGGACAGATTATTCTTCAACGTTCTCAGTAAGGGTGAGGACAGATGCCAGAAGAACCAACACGCCTGGAGTAGTGGAGCTTCCACAGTCAAACATAAGCATGCTTTTCATCTCCCTTCTGCCCGTAGAATGGCAGCATAGTGTTGTAACAGCAAGGCAGTGATACTCACCGACATCGAAGCATGGTCATTGTTGTTATTCTGAGTAGAGACACCCCCAAACCAACCAAAAATGGCAGAGGGGAAGGGAAAGAGGGAAAGGACAGGAAAAGAAATGTGGCAACAATAAATGGACAGGAGGAGGTCAATTCAACTATAGATATCTTGCATGCTTGACAAGTCAAATGAATCATGGAATAAAACTGGTATAAGTAGAAAAAAAATTGTTACAGTATTGTTTATTACCAGGGGTGTGGATCGGGGGATGGGAGACATGGGAAAATGAAAAATAAGCTACAACTCATTCAGGACATCATAAAAGATATAGGAGAGAAGAGCAGGCAAGTAGCCCACTGAAAGCTGTATCTGTCAGCTTATCTGGGCCAAACACCATTACTCATCAAGTCGTCCACACTTTGATATCACCAAATGGGTCTTGTTGGAAATAATGTCGGCATGTGCAAAAGCAGTATCCAAGTCAGGAACATAGTAGTTACCATGCAGATGGGGAGACCACCAACGAAACACATACTCAGTTCAACTTTAAATCCACAACAGACATCAGTTCACTTTCAGACATTTGGGATGTGATGAACATGTAGCCAAACAACAGTTGGGGTTTAGGGAAAATGGAAATAAATTAGAAAAAAGTACTTATCACATCCCTATTATCAACAAAAACAGTCAAAAGTGCCGCACACCATTTGAAAGTCGAAAAACTGAGTGGAGGAACACACTGTACCCCAGTTCCAAGACAAAGGTGGCGGCTTGAACAGGTCACAGATTAGTGGATGCTGGATCAGACTCACCGGGAGATGTGTGAAGACCTGGAAAGTGGAACGCAGGAAGTTGATCAGGTCCATGAGGTATCCAGAGGCACGGCCGTCCGACTCAGCCATACCCCACTCATAGTCTGCTAGCTGGATAAACTCATCAATCTTCTGGTTGAGTTTGGTATAGATCTCTCCCTCTGCAGCGTGACGAGCATCCTGGGGAATATATTTCATAGGCCGCTTAGAAAGACTTCATAGGACTAAGTACCGTTTAAAATAGAGTTTTATCCCTTAGGAATAAAGACACTAATGAGCATTTAGCAAATCTAAGGCTAGCAGTAACGTTAGCCGGTATGCTGCTGTTAGCCAATGTGGATAGCTGAGTAAGCTTGATTTTACTGTTAGTGATTTGATACAAGCCTGGATTTGTCACTTCTTCCAGACTAGTTAAAGTTGATCGGAAACTGTTGCATTGCAATCCTGTATCACTGTCAGAGTCTCAAAGACAATATCTCTCGTTCTGTTGCATTAATTTTCAGACCATGTATTCTTCTTTTCATACTCAGGGGCCAGATGTATAAATAATGTGCACACACAAAAAACATGCATACACCATTCCCCACACATTAAAACTGGTATTTAGAAAAGAAGTATGTCCGTATGCTCCCCTGGTACGCACACTTTCAGACCGGGCATACACACAGTTTTAGCTGAGATAGCTATGGGTCATATGATATGGTGGTGAAACACGACACATTGCAACAAAGTATATGATTAACACAAAGAAGAATCCACATTTACCTTGAACGTGGACAAGCCATAGAGTCTTGTGGTGTGTACCGTTTCGGGGGAGACATTGGTGATGTTTGTTATGAACTCCTCCAGATACTTGCAGGCCTGCTCCAGGTGCGTGGTGTTGATGATGATCTGCACCAGCTACAGAAAGAAGGTTGCAATTTCAGACTAAATGACTTCTTGGTGTCGATGGTGATTAGTAACTGCAGTGTTGTGCGTACCTCAGTCAGCCCTATGTGAGGTTTCTTGATGAGGTTTTGCAGACAGCTGCTGAGCGTTCTTGTCAGAAGCAGGTTGGTTGATTTTCGCAACATGTCGTCAATCTCTGTAGAACTGGATACAACAAAGAAGATCTTGCAAGTCCAGATAGATCAGTGTTACAAAACAAAGAGGCAAACAGTCAGCAGGATTGGAACTGTGGAGGTGTTCTAGTGTCCACCTCGACATACTAACAGTGGAAAATGGTAATTGTTCCGTGGGACCAACCTCCGGTGTAGTGACTCAGAGAACTTGAGGCTGGCGTAAATTAACTCTTTGACCTGTGTGTAGATCTGAGGGACAGACTGGGACATTGGTAGCTTCTTTGGAAAGTCCTGCTGTTTACACACACACACACACACACACACACACACACACACACACAGAAAACAACCGTATTAAATGACTCCTTATCTAATATAAGGTTTCAGTCAATTCAGTCCTTTGCTTCCATGGTTATGGTTCTATGAACATACATTTTGTGGAGGGTAAGAGGGTGTGGTTGAAAGGCGAGTTTGTGAGTTATCATTGGGGAGCTTGTAGGACGCATGGGAAAAATGTATTAAGCGCTGACGCTCAATATCTGTGGAGCGCGTGCTTTGATCTTTAATGCTGGATGGCTGTGTGTCGGCTCATTTTGGCAGTGCGGAGCAGAGAGAACCACAACCCTTGTCCAGAGGCTCAGAGAACACAAACGTGCAGCGCTTGAAGGTGTGTGTGGATTAGTGGTGTTCCTTCCAGATGTTGCCAACTTTATCTGACAAAGTGTACAGATTTCCTCATTGACGATATCAGGTTTCCTATTGGCATGAGGTTTAAGTCATAAATAGGGCCAAATAGGTGCTTGTGCCCTCTGAAACCAAATCCTCTGCTTTTCTGTCAATTCTCCTTACTCTCGTCATGTGATCGGTGAAATCTGACTGCTGCTACTCTATGCTGCTGTACGGAGGATATTTTAATTGTATAATTGTAGCATCTGTAGACTGATAACGCATTTAGTATTTAACAAATTCAATTTGTAATTTTTATTTATTTGATGAACGTGGACGCTGATCTGCGAAAATGAACTAAATGGGTGCTTGGCAAGTCATGTCATTATTGCATGGTGTATAACACAGGTAACAGCGTGCATCTATGCATGCACAATGAAGTAATCCAAACTAGAAGCCTTGCCTTAAAGTACAGGTTTGAGATTCTATGGGAGCTGAGCTTGTTCAATTCAATTCAATTCAGTTTATTTTGTATAGCCCAATATCACAAATTACAAATTATCCTCAGAGGGCTTTACAATCTGTACACATACAACATCCATATTGTTACCTTCTCTATCTCAGCATCGTGGAAGGGAAAGCGACTCACGACCAGTATATACTCCTCCTCTGTCTCCACTGGGATGGGACTGTAGTTGTCCAACTCAAAGATCTCCCTTTGGGGGAAATAACACAATTTAGTGTTTGGTGTGAACACTTATTTAAGAATCTCTCTCTTTGTGTCACTATTGGGTACTCGGAGTACTAATGTATTTAAAGTGCAGTTTGTTCAGTTGTTATTATCATATGTCATCCAAAGATGACAATATAATGTAATTATTGCAGAACATAAACTCTGTGGCAAACAAATGTTTATGATACTTACACATTTTGTGCAGCCAAATACCCTTCCCAAATGAGCTTAAAGGGTTAGCTCTGTCTGCACTGCTGCTTTGTTAGTGCTGCTTGATACTACTTGGTATTGGGTTATTTTGGTCAATACCTTGAAGGTATCAAGTACCTATACACAGCCCTAATATGTATTCATATAATTTATGTTGTTACACTCTCTTCTTCAGCTTGTTTTGACCACAGACCTTATTTCAGGGATCTCACCAAAAGCCCATCAACTTTGAGACGAAGGAACCAGCAAGAATCCTCTCTCATTTCTGGGGTTCAGGAGTCATTCCTGCAGCACCCGATAAGTCACCCTACAGCTGAACACTTAAAGCTGAACCACAGATGGAGAGCTCTGGAAATGATGACGATAGCCAGCTTATGAATGAAAGGAAACTATATCCTGATCCTTTCGTTGAATTTGATCTGACAGCTTGTATTGTAAGAGTGACCGCAGTCTGTGGTGAGGACTCAATGAGATAATTCAATGCTCCTTGTAACATTTCATTTCTTAAAAGGATAAAAAAACTCCAGCAACACTGCGGACACACAAATGTCTTTGCTGTGCAGCAATTAACTTCACACCAGGATGTACCTCCCTGCTTGGTTTCATGTGAACATCTAAGAAATGTAATAACAGACAAACAGTCACATGTATCGTCTAAGCCCACCTGAAAACCAGCGCCCACTTCTTCAGGAGAGTTTCATTGTACTGGTCTCTGACCTCGAACAGCAGGTCAAACAGCCGGTTGACTGGGAAACCATAACCCTTTGTACACAGACAGAAGATCAAGTGTGTTAATGTCAGTTGTTCTGCACCCTTCAGAGTCCTAAGATGTTCAAAAGAACTATAGCTCTGAATCCACCTGCAGTGTATCAGCGAAGATGACTATGAGGTTCTTCAGCTCCAGGACCAGGTCTGGGTCATCACAGTATGACTGGGGAAAAAAACAAACATCATAGTTAGCAAACAGCACTCAAACTGTCACGATATCCTGCCGAGGAGTCTCTAACGCAGCTGTCAGTCACTGCTGCTATCAAAACTAGGCAGTGATGATCAAATATGGATCATAACGGTGTTAATGCATCGCCTATTTCTCACCTCAAATGCGTTCACAAACATATTTCATAGCTGTAAAATGCCACCATGTTGAAAAAGCTCAAGTCAAAACCAAGCACTTTCTTCCATTTTAAAAATATCTGATAAAAATATATTATATTGTATATTGTAAAAATACAATCTTACACCTGTAAGTGTAAGAAAAATGATGCTTATTCAATGCACTGTTCACGGTGCAAAAAACACCAATTTAATATTGATTATTATGTAGGGAAAGTCACAACAAAGTTGTGATTTCGGATACAGCTTGACAGGCGTAGCGGGAGTAAGTAAGAGGGAGGGGCTTAGCCAAGGGTCAATCAGTACCAACAAGCTCTCTCCATTTTTCAGGAGCGCCGAGTGATTTATGACCCTGAAAGCAGCACAGTGGAGTCCCTTAACGCCGACACAAGGATCCCGACAAACACAGGAGTGTGTAAATCAACTGAGCGAATGAACACAGCCTGAGATTTGACGTAAAGCGGCGGCCGCCTGCCTCTTTGTTTACTCAGACACACACATACACACACCAACAAGCAGCTGGAGACTTGGCTACGCAGCAGCAAATCACAGCAGTGGCAGGAACGTAGACAGTTCTATGAGCCTGCATGTGCAATGTTCTGATCCATGCTATATGTAAATATGACGTCAAGTCTCAGTCGTTCTTATAACTTAGCTATATTAATGCTTGGTAACAGTGTGTTGTGAGAGATTTGATTATTGAAATATGTGAGTACTAACAGTATGGAGATGTTTTTTTTTTTTTTAACAATAAATTAGAAGTGGTCAGACAGACTTTCTCCCTGTGGGCTGGCCATGCAGTTGGTTGGAAGGGCAGGACCCCTGGCGGTGTGGAGCTGCCTGTGTCATGGCCCAGCAGAGGGGCTGCAGGCCAGGGGGGAGGCCCGGGGCCTTTGTTAGTCGTCTCACCCCACGCTGTTTGGGCCATTCTCCGGCCTGTTAGCATAATCCTCTGGGTCATTTACAAGTGACTGGAGCCCAGCGGTCAGGAATATGCCTTCTTAATCTGCTGTTATTGTTGCAATCTGTCTCTCATTAAGGCCCCAATGACCTCTTCTTTGGCAGCATGCGTATGTGTGTTTTGACCTTTTCTCCTGAGAGTGACATCATTAGGCTGTTTGTGGGTGCACTGACCTCCTCAGTGTTGTGTGTGTGTGTGCACGTGTGTGTGTGTGTGTGCGTGTATATATACATATATATATATATACACACACACACACACATATATATACTGTATATATACACATATACATATTTATTTATATATATATATATATATATATATATATATACACATATATGTGTGTATATTTATATATACACACACACACACACACATATGTATATATGTCTATATATACACACACATATATACATATGCCAGAGAATGAAGGTTCTTCCAGGATAAATAGATCCACAGCAGGCTCTATTATCTCTAAACAGTCTCTCTTTTTATCCACAGTATGCTCCCTGCTGTGTGTGTGTGTGCGCGTGTGTGTGCGTGTGTGTGCGTGTGTCTGCGTGCTGCTTACCGAGTGTGTGCGGAGCACAGCGATGATCTTGGACAGGGCCATGTTCCACAGTTCATCGGTGAAAGCTCTGGTCACCAGACCCTGCGTGGCGTGGAGGATATGGTCCTCCACAACAAAGAACCTGACACGCACAGAACAAACATACATCTCAATACATTTATTTATGTTCACATTGAAACCAACAGGACTGACAATGGTTTCAAAATTCCAGGAATATTCCAAGTGGAAACTTTCCATGAAAATGAACTGGAATAAAATGGAAATATATGAGTTATTTGCAGCTAGAAACTGACCGTTTATAGTGAGCTAGCAAGTTAACGAATTAAGAAAGATACTTTGAGAATTTGAGCCACAATGTGCTGTGTAAAAATCCAGGAGTTGTAAATAAACAATAAAGTGAAAATGGGAGGAACATCTTACCCGACTATCTGATTGAAGTATCTTCTGTAGCCTTCCACCGTCTCGTGCTGGACAAAGACACAGAAAGCCATGTTTGCACTTCATATGTGTGTGTATATATGTGTGTATATATATATATATATTTTAAAAAAGCATAACTTGTTTCCTGATAATGCTTTCTGAGCCAGCTTGTGTTGCTCACCATGTTAGCCTGTGGCTGCAGCACCAGCCGGGCCTGTTTCTTCCTCTGCTTCCTGTAGTAGTTCTCAAATGTTTCTCGGTCTCCCTGCAGACACAGAGAAATAAAACAGGCTACAATAACTCCAAAAGTTACCGACATTGACAAAAAGAAGGACATTTGTTTTGCTCTCGCACTCCAGATGGCCTTTATATTTATAATACAAATAATGATAACAATATATGTAAAAGATTGTTGTAGACTTTAGAGAACACTACGGATCACTCTCCTAAACCTTGAAAGCAGAGGTCCTACACAAGTGGTGAGGGAGACGGAGGAACACCTACCAGCACGGTGTAAATGTGTAAACACCTGTAGACGGGGGAGAAGTCCACCAGGTCCTGGGCTGTAAGAATCTATCAGGACAGATGAGAACGCAAGAAAGTTTACTTTAGACTCTTTGGGACTACAGCAGCCAAAAAGAAATCACTTTCTCACAAGGACTCTAACACCCATATAAAGTATATAAAGTATATATATATATATATAGAAATAATATATAGAAAGTAATGACATTTATACACCCCAAAAACTCCCCCATTTACATTTAGCAGCCATCACATCAGAAAGAACCCCAGTTTACGGCTTTTCTCTGCACGATCACATCCTGTCCAACCCGACCACGAAGCGCTTCCTCACCTCTTCATCAGCTTCCTCCTCATCTCCCGTTTCGTCGGCCGTCAGCAGGCGGCCGTAGTGAGTGTGAGAGTGTGTCCGTCCGTTGAGAGAGTACACAGGCTTGGTGTAGTGGCCCATGCTGGCCTGCTTGGCTACAGCACTGTTAAAGGTCCTGTGCTGCTGTGCCTGGACACACACACACACACACACACACACACAAAGTTGATAAATACCTTTTTAAATCTATTGTGGGCATTGTTTTAAAGCACAAACCCTCATACCTGTCTCATGGCGGTATGTCCAACCTTGTCGGAGTGTTTTCGGATGCTCTCCAGGAAGTCCTTGAGGTCCGACATGGAGATCTCCTTGATCTCCTCTCTCAGTCTGGGCAGGTTTTCAGCCATGATCTGACAGAACCGGTACTGACTTACCCTGCCGGAGACACAGCAGAAACAGCCCAGTGGTGTCCACATTAAAGAGTTCAGTCTAATCCAACCAGCATTGTCTCATTTGACATGAACACAAATCAACCACATCCAATAATGAGACCATCGACCAGTCAGTGTCATGCTACTACTACCGAGGTAACATTACTGTGATATATTGGTTATACTTCCAGCATCATTTGAGATTGAGCTCAGGCTCTCCTTCCCATTACAAGCAAATGTGGCCAAAATCAGTTTTCTCTGCTCACATGTGACACAGATCAGGAGGACAGTGTGAATCAGATTAATTTTCACTTTCATACGTGCGTCCTAAATCCAAACAGGCGCAGATCGCCCACCATTACCTCTCCACTGTTGGAGAAGAACCTCTCTACACAGAACTGTATGGGAGTTTGTCATTGGTTCAGATAACTAATAATTTTACCCAACATAAGAGGCCTTTCCTATATCATGGAGGTCTTCTGCTAACTTCAACGTCATATTTCACTGAGTTGAACTTCCATTGAACAAATCCGTAGTTAAAATGTGTAAACTGGGAGAGGAATGGTAAAGCCTTGGTTATAGCCCCAAATGGACGCACACACAGACGTGGAGTAGCTCTACTTTAGCGGGAGCTATACTTTCCACGTCCGCATGACGTACATTCTGTTATCAGAGTTCGGCTCCGTGGGGACGTCGGCGTACCGCCATGTTGTTATGGTGGACCTCAGCGGCCCCAGCGTAAGTGGAAAGTAGAACTTTGGCTTACATCTGGCACATTAATGCTCTCAGGGAGCGCTGACGGGAACCAATCTACTAACTTTTCAGAGCCATCTTTGAAGCCTACAGAGGGCGAACAACGACTGTTCTCAGTGGAGTGTTCCATCATGAACCTTGATAGTATAATCCTACCTGGGAATGAAAACCTTCTCCAGCTGCTCCATGGTTTTCAATGCAGCATAGTATCTGTAGAGACAAACGGTGTAGCTTCAGTTAGGTTGCGGTCACAACTATGCCCCGTTAATCAGAACCATTAACGGGTAGGTTCCATTTTACTTTCTTTCTGTCCGTCATAAAACAATAATCAGGTTACCAAAGGAACACTGAAGCAGCTCTGCTTGTTGCATTACTTCCCCCAGTTCATACATGGCATTGGGAGATACATTCCTAATGAGCTTGTAAGTGATGGGAACAAAATCTACAGTCCCAGTTCAGTGCAATAATATTATATAAACTTTCTCGGGAGGCTAATTTGAGACTTCGGCAGTCCGAGTTAGTTAAATCAAGTGCGTATCACTCCTCTGCAGCTCAGCAAAGAAACAATGTCCAGGGAAGCACAAAAAGGGAATTTCAAAGTAAAAAGCCTTTAGCTTTGGAAGATACCCTCTTGATTGGTCTACTGAGACTGCCTCCGTTTATCTCCACATGCACTTGATGTACATTAGGACTACGGAGTTTGTTTCGCATCACGTACGTCGGAAGCCCAGAGTGTTAGCAGGCGCTGGAGAGTACTATTGCACACAAAGTAGTACACCGTCTTCAGAGTGCCTCCAGATGGAGTTGTGTGAAGTCTGACCAACGTGTGGAGGGAGGTGTGGAGTTAGAAAGAAGTAAGATGATCAGACCTCGGAAGCCTGCTCCTTATCTCCACTGCAGTCTAGAGACTCCGGTCGAGGTTAGCTACTACTAGCACGACACGCTGATGTCAGCTGCATTGTGGGTAATGTAGGCATGGATCTCTGGTTCTGCTGCTTGCAATTTGATCTTTTGAACATGACTGTTCGGAGAAAAACTGAATGTAATTTAATGTAGTAATATTGTGACCCGCGTATTAAAATATGGTGGGATATTGCTTTGTCCTTTAGATGCCCTATCGACCAACTGCTCACATTATGTCTAATACATGGCACGCAGTAAAGTGTGAGGTTTCATTCTTAGGGCTTATTTGGCTACCTGTGTTCCAAAGATATTGTGCTCTTTCGGCGTGCGCACACATCACAAGGGTTCAGCCTTAGGTCAGTGTGCTGAGCTCCCATCATTAGGCTGATAGGCAGGCTGTGAAGGGATCTATTGGTCAGTCAGCGAGTGTAAACTGTGTTGTACCCACATGAACAGAAGACAGCCTCATAAGCTGTACGGTGAAACGGTTTGTCACAGTGCGGAGCTCCAGGAAGGAGGACACAAAGACCGCAAGTGGCAGGAGACGGAACAGAATGTGACCTGGGACCTGGCACATACAGTATAGACAATAATGTGCATTTGGGTATAGAAAATCATTTATTTAATGTAAAGTGTATAGGTTATGTCATTAGTGCTTCAAGTAGGCTCCACATACACACACAAGTCCCACTAGGTGGCTGGCAATGGTCTAATTGCCTCGGATTGGCTGTGGGCCGTGACAGAGCTGCAGTGAGGGGGCCTTGTTGTGAACAAGGGCCCACTGAGGGTCAATTGTCCTGCCAGTGAATGGCCTCTTCCTTTTGGTACACAGTAATGAACAAGAAAGGGTCATTATTTTCCTGTCCAGCATGAACTCCCCACCCCTCTATATACGGATAGGCATGTAAATAAGACCAGACATGAAGTTCATGGGGTGGAAATAAAGTTCAGTCAAACCCGCGGAGCAGTGGAAGCCTAGGTCATGAATACTGGATGAGTCTGCAGATTGGTTTGTGAGAATGTTTGATGACAGCAAAAATAGATAAACACACACTTCAGTGGACAACAGAAACATGGATAAACTCTTGTCCATGTATGTAGAAACACTTCCATTTACCTAGAAGTGACTTATGAGCAGGTTGCAAAGCAGACTTCACCTGCAGAGTGCAGGACTCCGGCGGCATGAGAGGAGGCGGACTCTGTGATGCTCACTGCTCAAACAGTCAAATGTTACGGTCAGTGTTTCAATTTAATGTGAAGATGTCAGCCATATTGCCCAGAGAATTGTTTTGTTGCTGCTGTTGGCCTTCCTCCTCAATGCAAGTTCAAAGATTGCACTCCGGGAAAACACCACTGGTTTTGTTTGTCATGTTTTTCTTGTGTTGCAAATGGGCTACAATTAAGTTGTCTATTGACAGTAAATTGCCCTTGAATCCTTAAATCCATGAAAAATGTTCATATTTATGAAGGTTAATATTTACACAATGGAATGAGAGTGTGTTGTTGATTAATGTGTCTGTATAATTTCATGAGGGATGGCTGATGTAAATGGCCAGACAGTTGTGTATGGTTGGGTGTGATATAGGGATGTCAACAAATAATCTAAATTTGAAAAACTGTATAAAATAATAATAATCTTCGACACAAGGCCATTGACATAATGCACAGAAATAGACATTTTAATAGTTTTTGAGGACCAACTTTTCAAACAGCTCTAGATCAGAGATGAGCTCTGTTACCATGCCCAGCAGTGATGAGTACACCTCTCCATCACTGACTCAAGGTGAGACATTGAACCGCTGGAAGTCAGCAAAAACAAGATTTTCACTTGCTATGGGCAGCTATGTTGTTGAAAACATAGCTGCACAGGCTCTATGGGTTGAAAAGTCTGTTGAACCTGTGGCCACGCCCCCTGCCAACTAGTGGGGACAAAAACCTCTAAACCTGTGCAGCAGCAATGTACCGTAGCCCCATAGCGCCACGCCACTCTATGGTCTGATGTACTTACAACCACACGCAGCTGGGATGTAGCATGGCAATCTAGTGCTACGGGTCATCGTAGCTGCACAGGGTGGGGGAGAGAGTGCTGTGACCACTAGTAGGTGGGGCAAGTCCGATCAGAGACTGAATGAAGTTACACTTTCAGAATCTGGCATCCTCGTCAGTTGTTTTCATTATCACGGGTTATACGTCAGTCACACTGTGATGAGAAGCTTTGTGAGATCGGTACCTTTTGGATTCGAGCTGCTCCTTGAGTTTGCTGTACATTTCTAGCACTGCAAAAGAAAGAGAAGACGGGAAACAGGAGCGGTAAGTTTGCTGCTTGAAGCATTTTGCTCCAAATGTACTGTACATGATACATAAGTGTAGAAAATAAAACATACAGCACGTAAATGTTCAACTAAATAATAATATCCTCAGTCCAACTTAAGAAAACCAGGCCAAACCACTAAATATGTCAGGTCACCGGTGGATTGGAGCCTCTCAGGTGGTGACCAGTGCTTGTTGCATCAACCCTGCAGCAAATGGCTCCTTAAGGGGTCAATTATATTCATAAAGCATCCTCATACTCAGCTTCTAATGGTTATTGGACCTAATCTTCAATTAGGTTGGCAATAAGTGCCATCTATGAGTACTTCTATTACATATATTCTATACGCTACGGGATGTAAGAAATGAAGAACTGAAAACGGCTGACCTCAGCTTAGATATGTTTTTAACATGCCCGTTGCCTAGAAGCTAGTGGGTCTAATCACCAAGTTAGGTTAGTCACTCAAGACATGCAAGATTGGAAGAAGTGTGTTGAACTGGTCACATTCAAGGCACAAGTACACATGCGTGGCCTCCGGAAGCCCCCTGAGGTAACGCCTCGTCACGCACGAGAATCAAAGCGGCGCCCGCATTGCGACACGAACAGCGGCGCTACCTGGTATACAGAGATGGAGCTTCTCCACCGTGGTGGCCATGTTCCTCTGCTGGATCCGACAGCGGATCACCTCCTCCGTCTGAGCTGTCACCTGAGGGACACAATGGGAAAGGAAACAATGAGAAAGAGGCCACCGCCGCTAACGACTGGGTTAAAGAACGGTCACGTCTAATTCCGAACCGTCTTCGCAGTTAACAAGCAGGCGTATGCCCAGAGGACACAATGCAAAGCTGCCCTTTTTGTCCCATGCACACTCATGCATACACGTGAAGACGTGAACTTACCTCCCTCCCAGCCTCCTGCAGTCTTCGATTAGTGTCCGTCACTTGACCCTTTCAAAACAAACAGACATCAGTTTAAACTGTATAGCCTTCAGGAATCTCCCTATATTCTTCTTTTCTCTACCTATGTCTACTGCACATTTCTTCAACAAATACCATGCGCCTTATTCTTCTGCTCCATTGTTGTCCAAACACAATGAGCGACATGGTTCTTCATTACTATGAACACACAAATATAGTCTTGACTCGACCCCATAGAGCACCAAATTTGGATTAAACCGCCATTGAAAATAGTCCCCAACACATGCACTACTTTCCCGTTTGAGTAACTTGTGTTGAAAACTACAGGGACCAGTTTGTTACATATAAAATAGATTATGGACAGATTTTTAAGAGTGAGGTCTTTAGAAGGAATCAATGGGCCTAGGGCGGAGAGCCACAGACGGAGACGGACGAACACTTTAGATTTGTCCACAAAGAAGGGAAACGCATCATAACATTTTTTAAAGCTGTTTTGGGAACTGTTGCAGGCTGAAAACATAAACACACAAGTTTAGATTTTGAGAACTGTAACATTTTATTTTCTTGGAAGTTTACATCTATGAATGAAAGGTCTTCCAGTCTTGCGTTTCCCTGTTCTGTTCTGTTTTTTGTTTCTGTTTCTCAATAAGTGTTCAAAAATGTAATCTAGAATTGGTCCTTAAAATTATTTCTTACCTTTTTAAAAATGTTCTGACATATGTGATGATGAATATGACGTATATAAACATTTGGACATGTTTGGAAGTCTGGCTTCTGTATTGCTGTTTTTGATATCTGGACGAAGATTCAGATCGAAACGCAGTTCTTCTGAATTTTTCTTCTTCTAAAAAAAGAAAAAAACCCTGTTTTAAAATGTCGACAGTTGAATGCTTTGCGAGAAGGTATGAATGAGCTGGTCTCGGTTGGACCACACATGCTGTCACGTGTCCGTCCTTCCTCTCCCTGTCTGTCTGCTCCCCCTCTTCATACCCTCTCCTTTCCCTCACTACCTCCCTCGCTGCAGCTGCTCAGCCTTGTAATCAGCTCATTGTCCATGAAGGGGCAAGGACAAAGGCAGGCAAATTCAGATTAACCAGGCAGCGAGGACCTGAACCCGTCGCCGGTGCACTGGGCCTTTCATGGGGTTTAATGGCTTGTGACAGGCTCTTTCTCACAGATTCAGTGACAAACTTCTCGATTCTGGACGGGGATTTTTGAACTCTCGGCTCTTGTCACACGGCTGAGAGCCATGACCCAATTGACCAGTCGGCTTTTTGATGACAGGCCTTTCAACAGCGAAGCTTCCAAACGAGGGAGGGTGGGTACCAACAAAATAATCACTGCTTCGATTTTTTATTATTATTAAGCTACTGTGAAAGCATAAGAGACGTATTGAGAAACTTAACCAGGACTGTGATCCAAAACAACATAATGTTGCACTGGGCAGCTAGCAGGGAGTAGAACCTATGACCTTTCCATTGTGGGACAGCGTCTGTGCTCATCAGCTACCGTGTCCCATTACAGAGAACAGCCCCATCAAGAACAAGTGCTGATTCAAAGGCCATTAGATTTAATATCAATTCCTGAAAATGTTAGAATTTTCGGATGAGGTGAACAGTTTTTAAGAGTTGACAGCAGAACCTGTCGTGCTTGATTCACGTAACAATCGAGAATTCTTATCTTCCAGACAAAGTTGTAACCTATAAGGTAATGAATAGAAACATGTTTTGAGTGATGATGACTAGCTCTTAAGTGATGTAATGGAATATTTCAGAACTAGTTCTCGTTGTCTCTCTAAAAAACACTATAAAAAAAGCACATATTTCATCCATCCATCCATCCATTATCAGCCGCTTATCCGGGGTCGGGTCGCGGTGGCAGCAGGTTCAGCAGGCCGACCCAGGCTTCCCTCTCACCCGCAACACTTTCCAGCTCATTCTGGGGGATCCCGAGGCGTTCCAAGGCCAGCCGGGAGATATAATCCCTCCAGCGTGTCCTCGGTCTTGACTAGATGCCCGAACCACCTCAGCTGACTCCTTTCGACACGAAGGAGCAGCGACTCGACTCCAAGCTCCCCCCTGATGTCCGAGCTCCTTACCCTATCTCTAAGGCTGAGCCCGGCCACCCTACGGAGGAAGCTCATTTCGGCCGCTTGTATCCGAGATCTCGTTCTTTCGGTCACGACCCAGAGTTCGTGACCATAGGTGAGGGTTGGAACGTTGGCACATATTTCATTTGATTCTTTAACAATCTAATTGGCCACTATATTTTGAGATTTGGCAACTCACGTGGGTTGCAGACCAAACTGTTACGTCTCTTACCATCAGTTTCTCAGCATCAGCGCGGACTTTGAGGAGCTCCGTGATGGCGTCCACAAAGCCCTGGTGGTGGAAATTGCACATCTTCTCAATCTCACGGTCATGGTTCCTTATCCTGGCATCCAGCTTTTCCATGAAGCGCTTGTGGGCGTTGGGCTGGTCATCGTAAATAGACCTGGGAGGGGCGAGGAAATGGGAGTTGAACAATGAAATGTTCGTATATCACTTTGTAAATACATCCATCTACAGCCTGATGGAGGTTCCTTTTTTAACGATAGCTGCACTGGACATCCTGGAAAAGCTGACGCGATACTTTTTGCATTTGTTGGTCAGTGTGTGTTACAGTGTGCATGTAAAGTATTTACAATATGGCACAATTCATTTTTATGAATAATAAGGATTCAATACAAAACCCCAAGATAACTCTTGTTTATTCCAATGAAAGTTGCCCATACAAAGTAAGCAATACAAATCAATCATGGCCCTTCCCATACTACAGGTACACAAATCAATGTCACAGTGACAAACCCACAGGACCATGACCATCTTACAGTTCCCTTCAGGTCAACAGAGCTTCACCATCTTACAGTTCCCTTCAGGTCAACAGAGCTTCACCTCTGGCACTGAATGTTGGACTTCTACTCACCAGATGGACAAAAACAGGATTGCACACAAACACTAATGTTGCTCTGTGTCGGCTGGATATGGAAATTGCCTCGAACCCATGGAGGCAGAAAGCTGGTTTGTACTGATTTATGGCTAGAACAATGTGAGCGGTAATACGGGAAAATGATTTGGAGGGACGGAGGAGGAAATGGTGTGTCAAAGAAACCCAACATCCAAAATTATTATCATTGTCTTATAGTGCATTTATCACAACTCCATGGTTGTTGAACAAAAATGAATCACAAGCTACAAAAGGCTGCCTCAGGCTTTGTTAGAAGTTTGTGATGTCAAGAAAGGCAAATAACAAGCATAGAATGAGAAGTCAACCGTCTCTATGTATGACACCATATATGGTCATGGTAATGGGCTGCAATTATATGGTGCTTTTCTAGTCGTAGCGGCCACTCCAAGCACGACACAAGCGTGAAAACATAAGCCATCTCCTGAAGACAATCTTTATTTAACAACGTAAACCCAAGAGAACCACATGTATTGTGAAACAGCTTCCTGCATCAGACATTCTACTTTGATAACAGTCCAAACCTTCTTTTCCTCTCAGTTTCAGCTAGGGCTGGATGGTACGGCCCAAAATGTGTAACACGGTATCATTTTGAAGCACACACAGTAAAGGTTTATATCACGATATATATTCGTTTTTAAAATGATTGAATTCTTATTTTACATGTATTGTATTATGATACAGATAGGAATGAATTACACTATAATAACTGTCTGCTTAAGTTAGGTGTTCCTCCACAGCTTATGTTGACAGGTCTTCTGTGTGTTCTTGTCTTAGAGCCGGTAAACGACCATGCGGCGCAGAGGGCATTAGATTAATCAGAATCAGAATCAGCTTTATTGGCCATGTATGGGTGCACATACAGTACAGGGAATTTGACTCCGGTTACACGTACGCGCTCGTCGTACATACATTTAAATTACAAATACCAGGATAAATATAAAAAGACATTAAAGACAACAGAGTAGCAACATGTATGTACAATATAAAAACAACAACAGTGACAATTAATTGGGGATGTTAGTGCAGAAAGTGGTGATAGTGCAGATGGATGTGTCTGATTAAGTGTTCATCAAAGTGAATGGCCAGAGGAAAGAAGCTGTTCCTGGGTCTGCTGGTTTTGGCGTACAGTGCTCTGTAGGAGGAGTTGGAACAGCTTGTGTCCAGGGTGTGAAGGTCTGCAGTGATCTTTCCAGCATGCTTCATGACTCTGGAGGTGTACAAGTCCAGGATGGAGGGCAGGCTGGAACCAATAGTCCTGACTATCCGTTGTAGTTTGTCTCTGTCGTGTTTGGTGGCCGATCCAAACCACACAGTGATGGAAGAACAGAGAACAGACTGGATGATGGCGGAGTAGAACAGGATCAGCAGCTCCTGAGGCAGGTTCCTGAGCTGGCGCAGAAAGTACATCCTCTGCTGGGCCTTTTTCTGGATGGTGTTGACGTTGGAGGCCCACTTCAGGTCCTGGGAGATTGTGGATCCCAGAAACCTGAAGGTCTCCGCCGCAGACATAGTGCTGTTGAGTATGGTGTATCTCCAGGCTCTGCCTGGTATATATTCAAAATTCATACCATAGGGTTACTTTCTGTAGCTTACCTTCCTTACCACCCCTAGTTTCAGCCCTCTATCCTGACTAAAACTGATTTTGTTGCTTCCCCTCCTTAAATCACTATTTCAGACAGAGACGTGTGTGACTGAGAACAACTATATTGTTAACTTGGCTGCATTATAACAACGTATTGGTGACAGAGAGCAGGAGGCCTGTGAGTTCATCATCTACGGCGGTGAAGACTAACACACTGTGGCAGAGTTGTCGCCCTACGTGGAGCAGACGCATGGTGAAGACCTCGACGAGGGGCAAATCATTTCCAATACAATTTTGCTTAGTGGTGGCATGTGCACTGACGTCCACGATGCCTCATTATGTGTGCACATGCTGAACAACAGCACGACAAAAACACTGGGAACCAACATCCCTGTGCTAGTGGTGGAGGCCAAGGTGGCCAGTTGTTTGCACATTATTGTAAAACAACCCTGCTATGAATCACTGCCGGTCAACCCCCCCCACACACGCACGCACATGCACACACACACACACACACACACCTCAACGGGCACAGATGGTCGTGTGTACATACACTGAGTCTGTGTGAGAAAGAGAAGGAGAGAGCTGGAGTGTTTAATAATCATGTGTCGTTGTGCATTCGTAGAAATGTGTGTACTTGTGCAGAAGCAGGTACCATTGAAGAAGGACATTTTTCTGAAGCAAAATCTTGGTCACACAACAAACACACATTGTGTGGTTGTGATATTTTACATGTACTTTGAAAATAACAGGCATCGTTCTCCATTTAACAGTACGTGGTTTTTGGCATGTTCCAAAATGGAATTAACGAAGAATTTCACTTTCTCGATGATATCCAACCACTATGTATTGTCACTTAAATGTCAAGATTCAAAAGCAGCGAAGACCTGAACTATTTGGAAAAGCCTCGTACCAACCGAATACTTCAATGTAGAGGAATCTTAAAACAAACTCATGGGCCTTTAAGTTGAACATGCTCCTGATATCAGGTGGTTAGAAAGTGATGAATGAGCCCAAAGCTTCACTACAAACATCCCCATCTGCTTCAGCTGGAGTAACGGCTCCATCTAGTGACGTGGAAGAGAAACTGCTACATTCACAAATGAATGATACAAAATGATAAACAAATCAGACGCTGCTTTGTCTCACAAAATGTTCATCCTATAGTCCACATCATTTGCAGACGAGTTTGAAGTTGGCTCTATTGCCACAGTACCCGAGTCAAATGTAATTACATCTTTTTAATGGGCCATATTTCTGTTTTAGAGCTGAAAGAGGAGGAGCTTTCTCTCATTCACTGTTCCTGAAAGGGGTTCAAAGAATAATGAATGATTCATCAACTTACTTTTTTTTAAATTTAATGTATAGAATTCTTTTTTTTAAAGTGCATACATTTACAGTCCAATCGTTCTTGATAAATGACTCACTGATTACCATAGAACTCCTTAAGAAATTGAATCTAAGAACTATATGATGTAATGAACAGCAGAGCACGTGCAAACTGTACATGTGCACGTTCACGTAGCCCAGTAATCACCACTCTCCATGCGACCATATGAGGTTCCTCTTTCCTGTATTAATAATTAAAAACAGGTGGTTCCTGAAACAAATAGATCCCCGTTTCCCTGCTTCCTCTCAGGGCAGGAAGTGGCCACTGGGTCACAAGCACTGCGCTTTATCATTCTACCTTTCAACGGAATGAAGAACAATCACACTGTCGTTTTTGGATGTTAGTGTAGATTTTTTGTGCTTTTTCAACTGCTAGTACCAGTCTTAAAACAGCCTACAGTATTGTCATAGTGCCTGTTACTTGCACATATAGATAGATAACGGTTGATAAAGTTTCAAGTCAAGGTCGGTTATTCCTTCCACAAGATATGTGGTCTGGGAATATTGTGTGCTACACTGTACGCATTGCTTTGAAGTCATAAACATGTGGTTATAGAAATTGAGAAGGGTGATGGAAGAAGAGTGTGACATCAAAATGTGAGTCTTTCAGGTAAAGCATGAGACACGTGTAAAGTTTGAGTATCTGGCAGCTGCTCTGCAAGTAGGGATGGGTGATACGGATATGAATATTTTTGACTAAATACCTTGATATCGATATTGCAACATATTCTAAGGTTGACTATTGTGCTTTCACAAAATATTCACACAATAAAATGTTGATAATCAGTAATGTGGCTAAAATAACAAATATGGGGGGGGGGTTAAAAAGACGGATTCTTAGATGCATTCTCTCTTGAACGATTATGACTCGATGCAGAACAATCAATAAATCGGAAATGTAAAACTTAATTGTCAACGTTATGATTGCCTGTGACTCTGGGCTGTCCGTTCCTTACCGCTGCCCCTGAACGCAACAGATGTGATACACGTGCGCCTTGTTTATGTTCTAAGCATGGATAAATACTAGCGGAGTTCTGGTGAGGCCGGCTGATGAGAGAAGTCTCTATTATTTATTTGTGAATAACAGCAGCTCGTTATGTCAAATAATTTAGAACATGCTGAATTCTGTGTTTTTACTACGAGGATGCTGCTATAGGCCAATTGTATTTATTATCTTGTTGGTTCTCTTTGCAATGTTGGAAATGTAGCCCTTCAGTTGGCACATCTTTTTTCTTAGTTATAGAATATTAAATTAATAATAATGGAAGTAAATAAATCCGTTTTTAAAATTATGAATCACTAAAAATATGCAGTGTTTCTATAAAAATAGCTAAAATAAAAAGTGAGAAAAAATAAATCATGGACTAAAAATGTAGAAATTGTTTTAATAAACGCATTGTAGCCCTCTGAATCGAATCATAGGGTGGGTCCATATCACAATAGCATTATCGATACATTGCCCAGCCCCATCTGTAAGTGCTCTGTGCTGCACTGCAACTGCAGACATAGATAATAGGTATCATGAATATAGGTATATAGAAGGAAAAAAAGCTTGTGACAAGACTATTTGTGACGGTCACGTGATTTCTGGCATGCAGGCTTTCATACAGCAAGTATTAACTACGCTTAAGGCAGTGCCCTTCTGAACAAGCCTAGACTGTATGTACTGTAAAGATGGACAACATGACAGTTCACCCAAAGTGAAGCCAAAACATCTCTATCATCCTCTTGTGACTGGCTGCAGTATAGTTCATAAACCCTCACGTTCAAGGATGGGACGATGGATCAAAAAATCATTTTTATACCCCCCCCCCACACACACACCCACCCACCCACCCACATTGACAGTAGGGGTGCACGGTATAAAAAAGGTACAGAAAGTACACCGTGCGGACCGTGAAAGACTAGATATGCACCGATCAAAACAGGCAGGGCTATTGTTGATAGTTTGCCGGTTATATTTACACATGCTGATGGTACTGTGGCACAGACAGCAGCGCCACACACACACCACATGAACAACACAAAGTTCACAATTTGTCACAACTGCAAGTCAAAATAAGCCGTGGAGGAACAACCTTCAAACATTTGGAACAACCGATTTAATCAGACACTTATTATATTGTAATTTATTCCCATGCATGCTGTTCAGAGTAATTACAGGGCCTGGCTCTTCTGCCGATAGCAGAGTTTATATATTCAGCTAAAAATACAATAATTTGTTTTCTGTTCATTTGAAATGCCTGTTTTATGTAAATAACCACCATAGATGACAATAACAAATCAAAAAAATATAACATTTAGAATGTTTGATGGTTGACATGATGCCATGCAGTTGCCATACCAGAGTGCAACCCCTTCAAAAGCAACTGTATTGACTTTTGTATGAAAAACGAATACACTGTGACATATACTGTTACCGTTCGTGCTTCGAAATTATACTGTGATACAAATTGTAGGCCAACATTTGCCCTAATTGGCTGCTGTGATTGCTAGTTGTTCTGAGTAGTCGTAGTGCAGGAGGTTTGCGAATTGTATGTAGAGTAGGAAGATCTTTAAATACCGTCTATGCTTCATACAGACACAGACCATGTTGCTAGCTAGCTTAGCAACATCTGCACTGTGTCCCAACTCAGCGTCAGCGTCCTACAGAGGCTGCATTTGAAAGACATTTTAGTTAATGTTCCTTTCATCCAGAGAGCGCTTTATGATTCGCGTCTCAGTTTATCCATTCACAGTTTAAACGTTATCAAGGCCAAATATAAAGCCAGGTGTGTCAATAAAATGGGACAGCTTTAGGAAGATACATGAACATCAATGATAAGTGGCAGCAATCATCGCCATCCTCATGTTAACAAAGGTCAGTCAGGGAGTCATACCAATCGAGCCCGAGACACATATATGATATCAGTGATATCATATCAGGTAAAGCTCTTTTGTAATCATGCATTAGTCCGCACCCGGAAGCAGCTATACACAACTGCTGGGCCACCCTCACTGTATAAGCACAGTCACCTGCATGGAGCAGGAGAAAGGGAAATGGACACTGAAGCAGTCAAATGTATGCAGACATCATGGACCATTAGAAATCTGAGCAGATCAAATGTGACCTTAACACTGAGGTTTCAAACTATTTACCAGAGGGAAACTCATCAATCATGAAAGCGCCGTGATATTAAAGCGGGCGTCATTTTTCACCAAACAATCTAGAAAGAATGGCAGCGGTAATGAGATCGTACACGGAAACTGAAACTAACCGAGGCGTTGATGTAATGTTACCTTTAGGGCATAGATTCACTCAGGTATGCTGCACGACAACCACGGCCTACGGGCATGACGACGAGACAGGTGTGTGAGAGACAGGTGGAGCCATTCAGCTAAACGCTAGCTTGTCAAACTAATACCTGTAATTAGGGCCTTTGAAGCTAGCTCGGCAGCTAACATAACTAACATAACCAGTGCGGCGTGCTGCGGGACATTAGTTTGAGCCACCCACGTCATGTCACCGCTACCAGGCTCATTGGGAACCACGTCACAACACCGGATTTTCCAGATGACTCATCCAACCACCGAACCGTTATATTGGAATGTCACCAGCATACATTTCTCTAATTTCTTAAATACTACTTGGGCAACTAGCTAAATATTGATAACAAGATGTGGTGTGTCACAGCCACACCCACCGCTGGTGTTTACGTATTGACAGGTCATCAGCCGTCCATCAATACAAGACAACTTGGAACACGAACACACGCACGTGCACACTACACGGTTTTGCTATAGCTGCCTTCAAGTGAGCCAGTGGTCACTGGCCTGTTGGCTAACAAGTCAGCAAGGCTCGCGCTTTATTTCAACACCATTTAGCCTGTTGGCTAAAATAGCTAATGTTAGCATGCCAGTGGCTTGGGCAGCCAAGCTAGCTCCTGAACAAAAGGTCTTATAACGCACGAGATGCGGCAACACGCACGGACATTGTGACCGGGGAGGAGGTTTTAAGAAGCCGCGTATGCTTACCGGAGAGTGGGTCCAACACAAGCCGTGTCAGTGCTCTCAATTTCCTGTAAAATCCGCTCGTGCTCCGTTATACACTCCAGGGTTTCATTCTCCGCCATGATTGTTATGTGTGTATTAGGCTATCGCTGCAGCGACAGCTCGATGTGAGGTCTGGCCGGTGGGGGGCGCTCTACAGCTGTACTCAATTCAACGCAGCAGCTTCGTTTCCACACAGTGTCCTTCCTGTACGTTACATTAAAGTTAGTCACAGGGACACAGTTGCACGTCCCCAAACATTTAGCCCACACACTGTGGCCATTGACAACATTATAGCTGCCTCCATTGGTGAATTGTAGAGTGTATACAAATGTATTTCAGCTTGTATGCAAATTATATGTAGAGTAGGAAGGTCGAGACATGTAACCTTCATTCTACA